>NW_019384631.1:397844-538926 GCF_000671375.1 Centruroides sculpturatus
CTCTTTCATTCCTATTTCCTAGCCTAAACTTGCCCACAATTTTTCCATCTCCTCCTCCTCCTACAGATGCATTCCAGTCTCCCATAACAATTAGGCATTTCTTAGTTTTATCATTTTCTATTATATCTTCAATTTGGTCATAAATTTCTTCTACTTCTTCATCGTCATAGTCTCCAGTAGGCATGTATACTTGAAATATCATCATATCCATGGGATCGCTTTTTATTTTAATCATTAAAATTCTGTCACCTCTGCATTCAATTCTTTCAACTGAGTTTTTTACCTTCTCACCTAAAATAAATGCTACACCATTCTTTCCTTTAGTTCCACAAGAATAAATAACCCTGAATTCATCGCAAAAAGAATCATCGCTGTCCTCTTATCTAACTTCACTAAGCCCAAGAATATCCAAATTCTGCCTCTTCATTTCTCTCTTGACATTTTCCAACTTACCTGGTCGAAGCATGGTTCTTACATTCCATGTTCCTATTCGAATTCTTCCTTTGGGGGTCTTCCTATGGGGGTTTCGCGTGGTGACGACCTGGAAAGCCCCATAACTTTCCCTGCCAGGCATGACACCTTTCTCTTGGAGATGAGTCCCATATTTGCCAGTACGATAAATAGGTTTTCTGCTTTCCATTAACAAGGGAGATATAGCTGAGGTGGTTTCCCATTGCCTTCCTCACGGTTTCTGATCAGAGTTTTCCTTCTCCTAGGCAGGTTGCCTACCAAGGCTTAAGAGTCCTGACTACCCCGGCAATAGGCATATGGCAGCCTAAATTTCCTTGACACAGCACATCATGGGTCATGTGGCATTTTCCAAGTTATCAGTGTCACCTGATAACCCACAACCCCCTAAACATACTGCCGCTTTTGGTCTGGGACTGCTTATTGGGTATTCGCAGCTTGCCATCATATCTGATAGACATTCCCCTATCTGCCACCTGGGGACCCGCCTGGTTAGAGTTCAGCTCTGCTTCTAGGAAGTTGCCCAGGAACCAGGATGTACCATTTATTTCTGCCTTAAATATCTCCATGGCTTTTAGCAATTTTAGTTGTTGTGGGTTGGAGTTGTTTATAATGATTTTTGCGGCATGCAGGTCTGCCGTTATTTCTTGTTCCGAAGCTTATGTTGCTAGTGCCATTGTGTTTCTACCATGCTGTATGTCTGACTCGTGTTCTTTTAATCTCACTTTTAACAAACGTTTCGTGGAACCAATATATGTCAGTTGTCTATGGCACCTGTTGTCTTCTAGTGGTACTGTGTATACTCCTGGAAGCCTTTCGTGGTTTGGTAGGTCTTTGCCATTAGTTAGTATCCTGAAGACAGTTTGACATCTTCTGTATGCAATATTAATGCCTCGTCGTTTGACTATCATGTTGTAGATTGATTTCAGTATCGGATTATATTTGATAGGTATCCTCCTTGTTTCTTCCTCATGTATATTCAATGGTGGTCCTGTTTGCTCAATGGCTTTTTGGGAAAGCTCGTGTCTTTTAGACAAATTTTTGACTAGAGTGTTGTTGCATGCATGAGCCACAGCAATATTTTCTATGTTGGAGTTCCGGAACGTTGCTAGAGCTTGTTGTGTCGATGAGTGCGTGTGTGCTCTTCTCACTAATGCTCAGAAAGCAGAGATTTTGTATTGGATAGGATCGCACAAATTTCTTGGAATATATGTGGGAAAGGTACTAGGTTTCCAGTATACAGATGTAAGTATGTTAGCTCCTTCAAAGTTGATATCAATGTCCAAGAAATGCACCCTCGAAGAGTCACATTGCTCTACTTCTAATGATAGACCATATGGATTATTGTTCATGGCTTCTAGGAAGAGTTTTATGTCCGGTTCCACCTTCCAAAATATAATGATGTCATCAATGTTATGTTTATACAACAAGATATTGTGCAAAAAGCATGGTAGAAGGTTGTTTTCTAATCTCCTGATTACCATTTCACACAAATCACCCGACACAAGACTACCCATCGGGACTTCTTTCCCTTGCATGTACGTGTTCCCATTAAATTGGAAAAGAGAGCTATAGCATAACAAATGGGCTAGTTCAAGAATATGTTGGTGCATTGTGGTGTCCTCAACTATCAAAAACAGGTAGTCCCTGAGTTCACGAAAACATGGTGGTAGTTCTATCGAAGGAAATAACGATCGGAAGTTTAAAACCGCAGCATAAGCTGGATATGATATCTTCTTCAATTGTTCTGTAAGTTCTGCTGGGTTTGATGTAATGATTTGGTATCCTTCCAGATGCAGGATGAGTAAGTTGTGCGTGATAGTTTCTAAAATATGAGTGGGGGGCCTTAGTCTTGTCCACTATAAATAATTACTCGTTTTTATTTAAATGATATTATTTATCTTTCCAATTTGAAACCGTGTCTTCTATTATGTTTATCCGTATTTCACAATGAAGTGCTTTTTTTGATAGATATAAAGCTTTACTTTATTTTGATTTTTAGGTGCCAATATATGTTTCGGCACCTAAAAATCTAAATGAAGATGAATGTAAAGTAAAGCCTAGTGTCTATTGAAAAAAGCATTTCATTGTGCTTTTCAGATAAAGATAGATATTATTTATCATTTTTTGTACTTTGTAAACTTTTGGGGAAATTTTGTGTATGTTGGGAGAAAGTTCGGGTGCTGAAAATATTATGTACTCCTTTTTGTAAGTTGTATTACACTGCATTACATATTGCTGCCTGCAGATGGCTAATATTACACTTAATCAAGCATATTGTCAGCAAAAAGATCAATAAGGCAACCAAGGAAGCAAATTCCCTGATTTTTAACAATTTTTCTACAAATTTCCTGACTTTCCATGACTTTTTCCAAACACTAAAGAAAATCCCTGATTTTTCCTGACTTTCCAAGTGACTAGTAACCCTGCATAAAACAAACTAATATTCTTGTCTAGCATTAATATATACTTGTGAGCACTATGTTGGCCTCTATATTCCTAGAGTTACTACACTGTCACTGGACACAAGATCAGCCTTAGAAAATCAGTTTATTATTCCAAAAAAAGTATGCATTTCAGATCTTAAATCCCTCATTGGCTTTTTTTACAACTATCAGGATTTAATTGAACTAGGAGATCAAAATTTTCTTTTAAATATCAATAAAAGAACTTATGACAGTTTCCAAACAAGTATATTTTAACTTTTGTCTATCTCAAGCAGTTTGACAGGAATAATTGTCTTTTTGTCCTCATGTGTCAGATCCACAGACTGAATTTATTAGTTATCTTATTTGTATCCTGATTTTAGATATAAAGTGATAGTTAGAATTATATAATCTAATCCACATGTTGAAACTTTCAGCAAAACCATTATATATATTTCCAGTCATCCTCTGTAATTTGTTTTTATATTACAATAGCAGAAATTTTATTCATTTTACAGCAATATTGATCTTCAAGATTACCTCATTGTAGTTAAATCTCCAGATCCTCCAAAACAGCATGCATAATAGAAATAAAGGTGATTGTTTATGATGTGTACGAATGATTTCAAATATTTACCAAAGTATCAAATAGATTTTAAAAATTAATTAAAAATATTTGCTTGCAGCAGAATGGAGCCATGCTGCAGTAAAACTGTTAACAGCAGCTAGAATAGATTTGGAAGACGACTTTCAAAAGCCTCGAATAAAAACAAAGCTTTGGGCTGAAATAGCAGATAAATTATGCAAAGAGGGTTTTGCATTTACAGATTCAGATTGTGACCACAAGTGAAGGAATCTCATGACTACGTACAGAAAAAACATTGATAAAAGCAAGACACCTGAGAAGACAAAATACAATAAGAATATTTTAAAAAATTACAGTAAGACCCTGCTTAATATGGGGATGCATTCCTAGACAACAAAACATTAAGCAAAACAGCGTTAAACGAGGTAATTTTAACATGGAGTAAATACGGATAGGGGAACTTGCGACCAAAAATCAACAAATTTTACTTTAATTTTAAGTTATTTTTATATTAATTTGTATAATAATATATGTTAAATGACACATAAACATGCACACAGAAATATAAAGGTCATTTTTTGTGACAAAGGTCCTGACTTTTCTGAAATTCTTGTTCATTTGCAATTCAATAAAATCGATGTTTCATTTGTCGCTTTCTTTTTTTCCTGAAGCAAATGTCGGTAGCAGAAGATCACATCCAAACGCCTCATTTTGCTTTTGCACTCCTTTCAAAATCTGGATCATTCATTACAATTTGATCAACGATTTCAGTTATCTTACCAAACTTTTTACTAAGGAAATCTGTAAAGTTTTTTTGGGTTCTTTGTTTTCAGAATCTCTATTTTCCAGTACCACATGAATTCCATATTCTGCCAGTTCTTGAAGGTCATCATTGGTAAGGCTCTCACCAAAAACCTGCTGTAACTCCTCAATATCCTGCTCGTCTATATCTCCTAGTCCTGCTATATCAATTAGGTTGAGTTTGGTCAACCTAACGATACATCAATAGGCTCTTCTCGTTGAGAATTCTTGGATACCTTCAACCATAGCTTCTTCCACACTTCATTCATGCATTTATCGGTTAATTCTTGTCAAGCAAAGACGATATTTCCTATGGCATCCATGATGTTATATTTTTTCCAAAATTGCACCAACAAACATAGATTTAAAGAAAGTACACCTTTCTGCCACCTTTTTCTAATTGGTTTGTGTTTGCAAATAATCATAATATATACGAATCAATGAAATGCTGCGATAATTTATATCAATGTAAATTTTGAGCTTTTTGTAGGCTTCAAGCAGACCGCGTTATATCGAATCCACGGACATGATTCCCAATGAGCATGACATATAACACTAAAATCTAGACAAATCACATGCAAAAAATGTGGAAAACAGTATCTTAGCACACACTCTTAACATACCTAGATAGTGAAAAATCATTTATTTAGCATAAGATACAAAAACTTTCAGCAAATTCTTAAAACAATTCTAGCCAATAAATGGATTAAATGTTTTATAACAATTATCCATCTAAATAAATATAAACTATAACAAGAAAATATAATTATTTTTGTCATAAGTTTCAGTAAAATGATATTATACACTTTCTAAATTAAAAAAATAATCTGCAATTTGATCCCTTTTATACACACCAACATTTTTATTGATACTGTAAGGATTTCAATGGGATTGCAATGGTCAAGACTGATGAGGGTTGTATGTGGTCTGTACTGTGACAGACTCTAAGGTTACAACTAACCACTTATTTGACATGAAAGGAGCTTACAAGATTACTGCAATCTTGTAAGTCAATCGTTGTCTCTGGGTCTTCCTCCCCTTTCCAAGATAGTTCCAAAAGAAGGAGTATCCCTGATTTGCAAATGAGAGTTCCTTCGACATCTGGACAATGAGGTCGACTTTCGGTGATGGGAAGACGTTGATCTGAAAAAGGGAGACGTCAACAAAGCTAGGCATGAGACATGTACATAACAATTGGTCCAACACTTGGAATTTTTGGGAAAAGAAGTTATCATGTTCTTGAAGTTCATTACTTTCTGCCCTCGATCGCCCATTCTGATTGATCAATCACTCGTTACTAAGTATAACGAATATTGGATTCAACATTTGAAGTTATTGTTAAATATTATATGACATCAATATGTACATCACATTGTGTCATGGTGATGTTTGTAAATATTTTTCCTGTTATGTTGTTATGTAATAAAAGGTTGGTGGTGCTGTTGATCCCTCGGAATCATTTTTTTTATGACAGAAAAGGCAATGTGGATATCATCGATGAAACCAATTGTTCCTGGAAATGGTTTGTCTCTAAGTTTCTCAAATCCTTGTCTCATCCTCTCAATTTCAAAACCCTTGTGGAATACTAATGACTGAGTTTGACAAGGCATTCATGAACATACAGAATTTTGTAAATTCTTTGTGCCACTAGCAAACCCTAACCCAAAGTGATCACAAATTACAGCAGCTTTCCTGATTCCCAATAAACTACATAAAAAGTAAAATGGATGTTTCCTTGGGAATTTGTCCTTTTCTCCTTGCTGGTTCCCATGGCAGCATAGACAGCAAAGTTTGAAACAAAGTAATGCAGAATATGTAAACCTAAAAAATTTAAAACAGTATGAAATATGTATGTTTAATATTATTAATGTTTTGTTGTATTGAAATAGAGCCTATATGAAAAAATTTACAGTAACATAGTTTATAATGCCTATAAAATGTGAATATTATGACAAATATTGTGACTAAAAGTGCTCACATATTGGGTACTAACTCTATTCAGTTATTCTAGCATCATTCATAAACTATGCATCCGTGTATAACCTACATAATTACTTATAATAATTCCTGTATTAAAATTAAACCAAAATAAATGTATCTTTTGTCACTCACCTCGAATGTGCTTCTTGTTAGACAAAAATGGCTTTTGAAAATATCGTCATTGTATTTAGGCAAGACATCATGAACATAGCCAGATATTTTGGGCATATCTTCCCGATACTCCTCCTTGGAAGTGATTGCAGTTATTAAAGATGAGTCTTGTAAAAAAAATATGGCCAGGATGAATAATTATTACAAAGAAATCTGTAAAAAGATTTTTCTAAGACAATACAAAATGTGTCTTTATTCCAATCCAGTCTTTTCAAACGTACATTTGAGGAATTAACAATTTTACAGCAGAGCTAACCTTTCTTTATAGGCTGCTCATCTGTCTCTAAATGTAAAACAGTTAAAATATCCCTCTGGCACTTTTACAGAGGGATACATACTAGTTATTGATACGTGTTCAAGAACTACCGTGAATCAATAACTAGTGATGTTAAACAATCAGCAGCCTGCCGGCAACTCCCTCCGGGAGGAGTCTATCAGGAGCACAGTCACGACTGTCACCATGACGGTGCACACAGGTAAAATTCTACCAAAATATAATTTTTTGGTATTTGTATATTATTCCCGCATTATGCATTTTTTCCTAATTTTGCTTTCTTAAGATACTTCACTGGACCAATAATTTTTTCTCTTGTATTAATTTACACAGACACAACTACAAAAATGTATACAAAACAAGAATCCAAACATCTGAACTGACCACATGCACTCGTTCGTGGTCAATTCAGTTGTGTTTAAGGTGCTAGATTACCCAGGTATGCTCATACGCTTCTGCCATGTGTGCAGCCATATTGATCCTTTTGACTTCATAATCCAAGAAGGTTACCGAATGTTTAGATTCCCTGCCAATCAAAACAGAAGAAAGGTTTGGGTAGTTAAAACAAGATGGGATAAGTGGCAACCAACATCATCTTCTCGTTTGTGTGAGTGAGCACTTAAATTTAACATTTTAACAGATTTGGTTTTTCTAATTGGACCCCAGTTTAGCAGATGTTATTAAAATGGATATAGTTAAAATTCAGAAGTTAAGAATATTTTTCTTAACTTCTGAAAATAAGCTGTTTATTTGTTAATACACACTTACTAGTATCTACAAGTATTAATTTGTAAACAAAGATTTGTCAGCCCATGTTTACTCTAAAGATGTTTCATAAGGCTGGAGAATTTTATCTATGAAAAGTTTGATATTTTAATGTTTTGAGAAGAATGATATTTTAGTTAAGGCATTTTAATTCCTTATTTTATTATCAATTTAATGTAGATCCATTTTACCAAGGAGCAATTTGAAAATAATAGAGTGGATGGGAAGAAAAAGTTAAGACCTGATGATAACTAAACACTCAAATTGCAACTTAATAACTAATATATTTTTGTTTTCTTTTGATAATTTTATCGATGCAGCAAAAAACAGTTTTACAACTGATGCACATAAAAAGCTACAATAGCACTTATGGAGAGTAGAGAAAAAACTGCAAATGTTGAAACAAAAAAGTTGAATTTTCAACTTAAGTTGTGTCCACTCTTTGATGAAATCAGTTTGTAGTGACTGCCAAGCAGAAATGATATGAGATGTAGATGATCTAACTAAAGCAGGACAAGATAGCATTCTTTTGGGGCTAATATATCCCAGCATGAAAGTATATGATATTGTGAAGGCAACAGATGGTAGACTATGTAGAAATTCAAATTGAATTACTCCAAGGAAAATATCATCCAGGGCCCTTAGTCTCGAGTTTTTCGTGTTGTACTCGAACTGCCGTCATCGAACTCACTTGTGTTACTATGACTCACATAATCGGTAGTCTCGAGTTAGACCCTTCGAGTGAACTCGAAAGGCAAGCGGAAGTAGGTCATTTTCACTTGTTTACGTTTGTCGATAAGCATGATGGGATTATTTACAATGCATCTGGGTTTGCGACTATAATGATTCGACCAATCAACTTAACTGTAACAAGTTGTAAACAAATCAACGCAAATTAGTTTACACGTGCTACAGTTAAAAGTTGTCTTGTGGCAATATAGTACGCAGAAACAAAATGAAAACCTCGAATGTTTTATTTTAAAAAATAAGCGAAGAACAAAAAGAAATATTAGTAACATATATAGAAAATAATAAGAAAATGAACAGCGGAAAATTCGACAACGAATTTACAAGAAAAAGACAATTCGCTTTGTGGAGAGAATTACTTGAAAAATTAATTGCGTGTGTTGAACCTAAAAAATCCGTTATGTAATGGAAAATGTATTTAAACTTAATCCTTTCTTCATATAGTTTTCTTCCTTGATCTATTTCTTAAATTGTTTTGTCTATTAAGATTATTTATTAATCAGAACTTAACACTTCTGATTAATAAATAATCTTAATGTAGTGTCTATGCTTTTAATAATCTATACATATAATTTACTATCATTTTAATACTCTTTTTCGATGAATTAGATACTTCTTTTTATTTTTAGAAAAATTTGCTGTATACATTTATCAATTATGAATTAAAGTTTTTTTTATTAGTATTGACTTGACACGAAAAGAAATGTCATCTACTCGTGGTCGAAAAATTCGTTGCCTTCTCAAACAACGTCTTTCGGCTCTTTCTAACTCTTCGATAGCGATAAGAATTGCGTATCCGTCAGCCATTTTTACTTTCGTGTAGCGATCTCACATGCTCGACTCAACGTGAGTAGCAACTCGCATGGTGAGATGGGAAAGCACGTGAGTTAGAACTCGAGACTACCAATTTGACGTCAGTGTGTGAGATGGTACCACGTGACACCTTCAACACGTTGGGAGTTGTAACACAAAAAACTCGAGACTAAGGCCCCAGATGATAAATTTGTAAATATTGTCCTGAAATACTGCAAGACATTATTACCTTCATATTGCAAGATGATGAAAAAATAATACAGTATTTTGTTACTGTAAGATTATATAAAACAACAAAGAACTATTAGAAAATCCAAAAATAAAATTTACTACAAAAAGTGCATCAAAATAAATGTTTTCTTTACATCCGATTTTGTTTTTTTTTCTTCTTTTATTCTAACTGGTCACAAGAAACACTTTGGGTTAAAAATATAATAACACAAAAATGAAATAATTACAATCACAATATGACAATATAGCTGTACCGTGGGTGATCGGTTAACGAACAGATCGGACAACGAACAAATCGGATAACGAACACTTTTGCGAAAGATTTTTATGTTCGAACAACGAACACGTGATCGAATAACGAACACCCCACAGAACAAACACAAGAAGCGACGTAAAATAACGAATACCGATTGGACTTTCCTTGTCTTTGGGCAACAATTCGAAACTTTTCGAAGTGTGGGAGATGTCGAAATCTACGCTCAAGCCGGTATATACCGATCGGATAGTATTCCTCCGAACTTTAAAACTCCCTCTTATAATTCCAGCATTTTATTTTTATGAGAAAATAATTCTTTTATGTATTCGTGAGACTGTCAGGTAGGCGCTCATTAAGTTTTGTGTCTGTTTTTTTTTTTTTTTTTTTTTTTAAGGTGAGAATATAATAGCAAAGGTAGAGAGTTGGCAGAAGATGCCTAATGTTGCTGGGCAGTATGGCATTATAAGTCTACAGTAGGCCACAGTTCATTTTTTTAAGGAAAATACTGTATGATCAAAAAGACTCAAGCAGCTAAACGAGTAACAAAAATCACATCTGAGAAATATAGAACATCAAAGAGTTCATAATGGAACCTGAAACGGATCTGACGACAGAAGAATGCCATGAACTCTTTAATGAAGAACACCAAGAAACTCAGCGAGATATGTTTTCTTCTGAAAAAGAGGATTAATGCCAATATCTGTTATTAAAGATCTTTTGAAGTGTGAGGATGTCAGAACAACGGTCTTATAATGGCATCCAAACCAGGTTGAAGCTTGGGGATTTCTACAATTGCAATGCTATTAATTACTTACGAAAAATCCTGAAGAAGAGAGAAAAGCAATCAACATTAAACAGATTCTTTAACCCTTTCAAACTGAAAAAACATGACTAATAAAAATGCAAGACTGTGTACGTATGTATTTTTATTATTATGTATAAATAAACGTAGTAAGAAAGTATATATTTTTTATTTCGGGGAGTCTCCAGAACGAATTAATTAAATTTCCTTTAAAACCTATGGTAAATCGATAATCGGTTAACGAACAATTCAGATAGCGAACAAAGCCTGGGAACGGATTATGTTCGTTAACCGATCACCCACTGTATTTAATTAAAAAAAATAATAAACCTGAAAGCAAAGACTGGTGCTTCCCTTGACTCTTGAGACTGGAATTAGATCCCTGATTCAAACTAATTAAAATTAATTTACAGTGGTACCTCAGGATACGAAATTAATTCGTTCTGAAACTGAGATCGTATCATGAAAATGTCGTAAGGTGAATCATTTTTCCCCATACGATTACATGTAAAACCAAATAATTCGTTCCAACACCAAAAAAAACACTCAAATTAAAGCTAAGTAGTACATTGAAAAAAAATAACTTTAGTAAGGAAAACACTGAAAAATGTGTTTTGTAGTTGTAAATGTATAAATAACCATAATAGAATAATAGTTGATTAAAAAAAAATGGGTTAGATTTACCTTAGGTAGCCAAAATAGTGGTTCATCTCTGATTCCAGCAAACAAAAGAAAGGAAACAGTGGGGATGCACGTTCTAACCTAACCTAACCTATTCTAATAATTTGGTTGGTAATAATTATGGTAATTTATTAGAATAGGTTAGTCTCTTCGTAGACTGTATATCGTAATAATTACACTACTCATACACCTTATATAATACAGCCAAATTTATTATAACACTTCAAACGTTTTCGGACATCTTTAATGCCCTTTTTCAAGAACGAACCAACGAAAATCGAATCTTGGCGAATTCATAAAAACGATAAATGCGTTTTGGAACGCTATTTAAACAAACTCTTATTGCGCAGAATCGTGCCGTTTGTTTACCGTTAAAAATAAAGAATACTACCAATAACCACTAATACGATACATCAACCATACATATATGAACCTAACATAAATAAAGACAACAATGCTAAATATAACCATAAAATCACTAATAATAATGCACGTGTAGCCCGATTGCACCTTTCCTATGCATGCTTTTCCAAAATTCGTCTTGCTATTTCTATTATTTCGCTCCGTTATATTAAGCTCGATCTCCATGCTTCCGATATTTTACTTGCTTCTCTAAAGTTAATTGCTTGTCCTTCTTGACTATTTTTACAAATATGCCACGCCTCTGCGTATTTGAGATGCCTTTTGTCGTGAATTTTTTGTACTAACTTTGCCTTATCCCACTCTGCTTTAACTTCTGTAGGGTCTGCTAGGATGTATGTCGCTAGCGCTGTGACTGGCTGCTCATTTCGTATGTTTCGTTTGTGCTCTATCATTCTTTCTTTGAGCGATCTCCCTGTTGCTCCAATGTAAAACAGCTCTTTCTGTCGCCTTTTATCTGTTATTGGAACACTGTATACTCCGGGCAGAAGGTTTCCGTCTACCTCGTCTTTGTCTGTTCTTAACATTTGGTAAACTGTTGGATTTCTTTTGTAAATTATTTTCTTTTTTGTTGCTGCTCCTATTCTTTTGTATATATTATTTAATACAAGTGTTATAATAAATTTGGCTGTATTATATAAGGTGTATGAGTAGTGTAAGAATAGGTTAGGTTAGGTTAGAACGTGCATCCCCACTGTTTCCTTTCTTTTGTTTGCTGGTATCAGAAACGAGCCACCATATTGGCTACCTAAGGTAAATTTAACCAAAAAATGTAGTTATATTTGCACTTTACACCTCCATCGACATCTATCCTCAAAGGTAAACTGGCGACGGAGGAAAGGGAGAAGGGAAATGATACTAAAACTTAACTTACATAACATAATGTAACAATAACTTATTGGTAAAATATCTATCCAAAAAGATTTGGCTTTGCCTACTTTTTAAAATGTTTCTAAAATGACATAGGCAAATGTCATTACTCCGAGCAGCAATACTGCTAATGGGAACCTTTTCGGGATGTTTCTTTTCAATAAAATCAGTCACTTTCTGATAATACCTCAAGATGTCCTTTATCGAGCGAGATCCTTCCCCGACGAAGCAAACAGACTGAGACCAATGAACAGAAGTAAATAAAAAATGGCGCTTCGAACTAATGTAACGTCGTATGGCGAGTTTTTGTTCGTACCGTGGGGCAAAATTATGTTCAAATTTCATGTCGTATCCTGAAAATTTCGTATGCTGGGGCGTTCGTATCCTGAGGTACCACTGTATTTATATTTATTATTATTATTATTAACATGTATTTATCATATTACAAATTAATTTGTGATAAATACATTTTACGTGCGCCAAATATGCCAAGTTACTGTTTCACTTGATTTTTCCAATTGATCTTGCGTTAACTTTTATTCGCGTGTAATTTTTTTTTCCGATCTAATATTAATCTCCGATCTTTTCCGATTTGATACTAAATACAAGATTTATTTTCCCATAAAAGAACAAACCTGGCAACATCATCATAATCGTCCCCACCACGTCGTCCTCCTTCTTCACCACAACCACAACCACCACCACGTGTCTCAGCCATTCCTCTTACTCCTACAATTTGAATTACCGTATTACTCTAACCGATAATAATAATAGCCCAAAAAACGTCAAAATATAAACGATTGGAATTTTATTGATAATATATATATTTATTGTGATAAAGAAAAAGAGGAAACAAATAAAAGACTTTATTTAAAAAAATGTAATAAGTAGAAAAAAAATTATAAATTCAAATATTTTAAAATAAGATACAACGAGTCCCAAAACTCATCGAGGAACAATACATTTGTAATCGCTTACAATTTGTGTTTTTGAATTTTCTTTATAAACAGTAGAATTGATTCTTTGAGATGGAAAATAAATGCTGATGTTGCAATCACAATTCAATTAGAATATATTATTAAATGGTCGGGCAGCCCCATGATGGAATGGCCAAGTGATGAGGAACGGGTTTCGACGTATCTGGATAGATCCCCCGAGAAAAACGCCAAAAAATTTTTTGGAATTGGTCCGTTTCTAACCGCCCGACAGCCTTATTGTGGGCTTTGTCGAATCCATAATGGGTTCGCTATTAAAAAACAAATCTTTCTTAGAGCTCACAGAGTTAAGAAGAAATTCAATACGTCCTCACTAAACTTCTTTTGTGGATTTCACTTCTAGAATTTATATAATTTAGATTTTATTTTTTTATAACATTATGAATGCAAGAACTTTTATGCACACATTTTTCTGTGTGAACATTTTTCCGTGTGAGCAATTTTTATGCGGCTTTTTTCATGTGTTTTTTTTTCTATTTAGGAATCTCTGCAAGAGGTTTTCCTCCATTTTCATTATTTACTTTTAGTCAATTTAACTTCTACTTTGTACAGTTTTGCTGATGTCATTTGTATCCTAAATACCTTTATTGAACAATTTATCAGCGCGTGTATTATTATTATTACCTCCTATTTCACCAACAGACGATTAATTTGTGTCAATCCAATCGTACTGAAAAGTTTGACGATCAAATGTGTATTGAAAGATATAGGCTCTCTAAAAGAACTGTTTTCAATCTTACAGATTGCTTCTCGGTAAGGAAAGAAACGCTTATAATAAAACACAACACTTAAAAATATACAGAAATTTCACCTTTACTTTTTGGAACTTTCTGGATATTTTCTTTAATTAATACAATAGACCTACCTATAACGCGGTAGATACGTTCCGCTTTATAAGAATTTCGCGTTTTAGGAATCCTTAAATACATGAGCCAATCACAGCCCGGCACGTGTGCAGTTTACTGACTACGGCTGTTTGAAAGATTTTCTTCCATAAAATTAATGATTTAATTAATGCGCATTTTCTGATAAGTTATTTTTCTGCGAAAAAATAATTTTTATGGCCATTAAATAAGAAATGTTTTTTTCACAAGAAATGTATAAAATTACAGTACTGTATTAGACTTACAGTACCTAATTTAGGCCTATATACTGTACAGACGATAGTAAACTCAACTTACCCGCCTAAACTCCGTAGCTTGTAAGTAGTTCGATTGCTCGTCCACTATTGGTCCAGATTCGATCAATCCTGTCGCGACACGAGTCGGCGATGACGTTTTACCGCATTTTACGAGTCTCTTTTAGCATCTTTATACGAATACGGTCGCAATTTTTTCACCGCGATATACGAATACGCATTATATGAAAGCGCGTTATAGGGGGGTCTACTGTATTTTTGATCTGCAGTCGGTTGAATCTACGAATGCAAAACTTGCATCCAACAATAAGAGAACGTTTTTTAAACTTTCTTTTTACGTGCCTAGAAACAATTAGAAATTAATCTAAAATGCGCAACTTTCGATAAATAATCGATAAATCTTTGAACAGTTAAAGATCGCTTCCGAGTGGCTATGTCACATTTGGTAGAGAATTGAAATCTGTGCAAAAAGACTTGGCAGAAAAAAGGTTTATGTTTTTCAGCAGCAAAATAACCTATTCCACCAAAGCCTTATACGCTCGACAAATTTTTCCATCAATTCTTTGGACTGCTTTCTGTCGAGTCCCGTCTCAGACCGTGTCTCTACCGTCCATTCCAGAACTTTGGGGTATCGCCGCTGCAGATAATGGAGGAGAGACAACGTCCGGAGTTACGACGACCACCCGTTTGACGTCGGGTATAGGTGATTCTTCCTCCCCATCTTTCGGAAATACCCGTATTACACGAGGTGCCATCCTCGGGCTCGGCATGGTCCGAGTTTGCCACTTCTTCAATTCTTTGAAGTTATCCATTCTGCAAAGAAAAATGAGAGACTATAATTTAATATTAAAAAAGTTCGAATTTTTGGGTGAATTTCGTCATCTCTGTCTATAAAGAGTGGGATTTCGACAGATCGTTGCACGAATCTTTTACTCGTCCTCACGGACACGAGCTGCTATAATTAATTCACATATTGTTAGGATATGCTCGAACACTATCTTAGAATAAGAAGAAGATACGAGGAAAGATAGAAAACGGAGTTAGATTTGAAGGGAACGACGGTGGAAACTTGTAATACAAAATTATAATTTTAATTTTTATAATTCTTAAAAGTTTATACAAAAAAATTAAATTCATTATAGCTCTATGCTCTTCTTTTAACTTATAAAATGCATTTGAACTTTGTGATACTCTACTGTATATTTATCAACAATTTTTTAATTACTGCGACGATTCTTATTATCATTATTGGGTGTTTCACTTGTTGCTGGATCATCAGAAAATTCTGATGGATTCACAAAACATAAATCCTATATGAAGTACAGTACCTGACTTGCGAGACAATCTGGAGTGCGGTGAAACAAAGCCCATTTGAAATTAAATTGCATTTGTAATAACGGACATAAAATACGTCGGATACGTTTCGTTAGGCGTCAGCCTGCTTCTCGATGGTTCCGGGTTTGAGTCCGAGTCGACAACCTCAGAATTTTTTCACGGTCGGTCTGTCCCGAAAATGGTCTCGTCCCTCACTTTCTATTCGCCCCCTCAACGAGCTGTTAGGGTTGCAGCCTTATCGCTCTGGGGAACCCGAAATCGAATCCGGACGAGTCGAAAAACCCCAGAAATTTTTCGGGATGATCCGTCCGTATATGTCGAGTCACATCCCTCACTGTCCGGCCGCCCCGTTGCGGCCTGGACGAATCAAAAAACGGGTTTAGTAAAAAGGCTTAGTGCCACCGGGACCCATCACCCTCGTACGATGAGCCTTCCCGAACTCAGGATTACGCACGATTCAGGATTTATAACACGAATTAAGGTTGTTTTTTAAACTCTTTCCGCCCTGTGGCCACTAAGAGGGCCTCTTCTAGCAAGCCTATTATGGGTTCGGCCAAGCCCACAATGGGGCTGTCGGATGGCGAGGGACGTGGCCCGACATATCCGGACGGACTACTCCGAAAAATTCCTGGGAATTTTTTCGACCCGTCCGGATCGATCCCGGATCTCCCAAAGAAGTAGGCTGCCACCATGACCGCTCGGTCATCCGGTCCACGAATTTAGGGTTTTCAATATCCATATGAGAAAAAAATTTTTTTTAAATAAAAAAAAAACAAACTTATGCGCCGAACGAAAAAAATCGATCAGGTAATCAAATAATTTTTTAAAAATTTTTATTACTTATTGTACGGGTAAAATAATAGACATCGAAAGTGTTGCCATCTCAAACGGAAATTAGTGTACGAAATTCAAAATTATTACGTCATATTACACGAAATATTTTATTTTATACTCGAGTAATTAATAAAGAAATAAAATTACTCGCTTTACGGATGAATCAAGTTTAACGAGATCCGTTTGAAATGACGTATCACATGACATGTCTTTTGAACTGCGATAAGAAGTGATGTTATAGACGTCAGGAAGGATGTTCGCCCCACGTCCCAATTACAGTAAACTGAAGACTAATTTGAGACTGTGTATCAACCGTTTGAAGTTGTTGGAGAAGAAGAAGAGCGAGTTGTCGTTAAAGGCGAGAAGAGAAATCGCGGATTATATATCGAACGGAAAATGCGAAAGGGCGAAGATCAAAGTGGAGCATATCATCCGGGAAGATTATTTAGTAGAAGCGATGGAAATAATCGAGATGTTTTGCGATCTTTTACTTGCCAGATTCGGTCTGATCGAGCAAATGAAGTAAGTCGTTGACGTTTTGAAATCCAAGAGTAAGTCTGACTTGTGTAACAGATAAGCGTTGTGTTACACACAGACAAATCTGTTGTGGTAAACGTCACACTTGTTACGTTTAATTAACACAACAGATTTGAACTTATGTCATATGTAGTACGACATAAGACAACAGAACTTATATGTTATGTAGGAAGATGGCTTTTGACACTTTTGTCGCTTTTCTATTAAAAGCGAGTATTTAAAACGTGTTTCGACGGTCAAAAAAGTTTGCGGGCCCGCCGGTGGCCGAGCGTTTCCGTTCCTCGAACGCTGGGAGTTCGGTCGTGGGTTTGTGCATCACCAGTGTGTGGAGTTTTCTGGGTTTTTTCCACATCTGTAACACCCAAATAGACTTTTAACCCTTAAAAAGACTCCCGGAAGGCACCCTGCTGAGTGTTGCATTGCCGTAACTTAATAAAAACAAACAAATAAACATAAAGTTTGCCTGCTGGTGACGGAGTGGATAAAACCACCGAACGCTCGTAGTCGGTTGTGAGTTTGCATGTCGCCGGCAGGCTGTGTGGAGTTTTTCTTCACATTTGTAAAATCTAAATAATGGCCAGTTTCCCATAAAAGACCTTCCCGGAGGCAGATCGCATGTGTGTTGTGTTGTCATAAACAAACAAAACCACGATTGAAAGATTTGTGTAGTTCGAAGAATGTGTCAAATGGTATTGCTGGAGATAGACATTTGTATCTCCAGCAATGTCTATTTGTATCTCCAGCAAATGTCTATTTGTATCTCCAGCAAATGTCTATTGTTACGTACGTAACAATAGACATTTGTATCTCCAGCAATACCATTTAAATAGCTTAGTAGTTTTTCGTTGGCGATTACGACAGAAATTTCTTGACTTGCCAGTTCCATTATCGTAGTTACTACCACTATACTGGTATAATGCAGTATAGTAATAAACAACTAGATATATCTGTTTTTTGCCGGTTATAGGTGTCTAGTTGTGTTTATTTCTGTTATCATACATTTAAGGAGGAACTAATTTAACTGGATAAACATAATTTAATACAAGAAACCTTTATATCCAGCAAAAAGTGTTCTTAGCATATAAAATTTTTGGGTCATTTAAAATGGCCAAAAACATTTGTTTATTGGAACATTTTTTCTGGATTTAAAGGCTTCCTGTTTTCAATTGTGTTTTTAATTGTTTAAAAGTATTTTAAATACTTCCAATGTTTATATTTAATTCTATTGTTTCAACATAAATATTGTAACAGGTAACTATGATGAACAAACACATTTTTAAACATTTACTTATCTTGTTGATTTTTTTTATGTAAGAGAAACAAGTTGTCAATGTTCAATGTAATGGAAGAATGAAGATGCATGCTAATGTTTACCTTTGTTAAACGATAAGTGATTGCTTTAAATATTATATAAAAACTACATAATAACATTAGCTTTCTTTCACATACTGATATTTTTACCATTGTTGATTATGCTTTCACAATGTAGATCAGTTAAGTGCAGATCTTCAACACTATAATTTGTGAAGTTTTGTTAACTTCAGCAGATTATGGCCACACACACAAATGCACTTAATGCTGCAATATATTCATTACTGTTTCTCTTTTGTTTCATTGAATTGTTGGGCTGCAATTTGAAAAAATTGCCTGTCTGTGATTCTTTAATCTTGAGAATGGAATTAGATAGATGAAAGTCGAGACCAGATATGGAAAGCTTAGGAGCAGGATGCCCCAATTCATTATATACAAACTTCCAGTATAGACCAGAAGTCACATGATTTCAATTAAAAATTTTTCCTGGAAGAGAGTTAGATAGATGACTGGCATTACTCTCTTTCTAACAGAAAAAGTATGATGTACAGGGGAAAGACACTACTAATTTGAGGTGAAGAGTGTCTATTTTATATTAAATAAATTTAAAATATGATTAAAAATTGTAGTCCAGCATCGAAACAATGTCACAATAAATAATTGCTTGTTTCTATCTTGAAATACAGCGAATTCTAGTATAGCAGCACACTATATTTCAGACACTGAATATTTGTCCATGTTTCAATGCTAGATAGAATACAATGGTGGATTTGAAACTGCAGGGATTGCTGAAAATCTTTAAGTTTCATGCTAAATTTAAAAGTATTTTTCTAGAAAATAAAGACAAAAATAAATGTTTGTTAAATTTAACATTGTTCCATTCAGTTGCCCAATAAAGAAACACTTGATAGATCATCTTTGCTTTAAATGTTTAAAAAAATTAATCATAAACAAGAACTGCTTTGCAAAAATTTGGTTGAAATAACTTACGGGTCAGTATTTATATACAGTGTGACCAAAAAGTTGCTTGCTAAATTGGCATAATCACTGTTCTTATCACTTCAAGTGCAATAATGACTGGAAGTAATCATGCTATGAACTATGAGTGAAGCTTTTTTTTTTATATCTAGGAGACTGAATGTTTTCTTTTCACTAGGTATTGTCAACAGTTTGATATGAATGCTTTGGAAGGTATGGGTAGTGATAATGGAATTCCTATGTAAGCTCAATTTGTTTATTGTACCAGAAGTAATCGTGCCTGGATCACCACGATTACTTCTGGTACAATAAGAATGGCGATTAGCTCCATTTAGCAAGCAACTTTTTCGCTGCACTGTATTTGTGTATGTAAGAATTAGTTAAAAATAAGCGTTTTTTTCATTAAACAAATAGTTAATATTTTTTGAATGTTTGTCATTCCATGTTCAGACAAGGCAGAAAAACCTGTATTATAAGTTAGATTAAATTCCCATAAATACAGTTTGAATTAGGTAATACATCATAATAAAAGATATGGCATTTAAATAAATAATTCACATGGTTACAATAGAAAATTCAATTTGGCTAGGCTGTATTTTTCTAACAGAGAAAAATTAAGCAATTATCTCAGATATTATATTTGACTTTTTTTTATAGACTGATGGATGAAGGACTTTCAGAACCTATCTCGAGTATCATATGGGCCACGCCACGTCTTCAAACTGATCTCGCAGAAATTAAAGTTATTTCCGATCAGTTAACTATAAAATATGGCAAACAATACACCCAGTGTGTTCTGATGAATACGGTCGATACTGTAAATAAGAAATTGATACAGAAACTTAGTGTGGCCGCTCCGTCCAAATTACTAGTTGAAAAATATATGATGGGTATTATACTTGCTATTAGTATTGCTATTTATTTTATAACATTAATTTAGTGATTCTCATCTTTATAGAAATTGCCAAGAGCAATAACATTCCTTACGATCCAGATCCAGATGTAATGAGAGAAGAAACTGCACCCGCTGTCGATTTTCTGATCGACATTGATTCCGATTTTAAGAAGTTTCCTCCTCCTGATGGAGGAAATTTTGGCGCGGGTGGTTTTATATGTCCACCTGTACCCACCGAACAGCCGTTTAATTATCCTAATATGCAACAAAATATGGTATGTGAATTCTCCTGTAAAGAATAAAGATCAAATATTATTTTTTAAATTCAAATTTCTTTTAGGACAATTCCTCAGGACCTCCACCCTATTCTTCTATGTTGCCAGAAGGACACAAGAGAACCTTTAATGCCACACCACCTCCTGATCTGCCTTATCCTTACATTCCACCGTCGAATACAGACAAAGAGAAATCGCAAGTAGAAAATCCTAACTGGGATCAGTATCAAAGATTACCCAGTGTACCAGGTGCCCCAAGCGCACCTTCTCAGGAAGAATCTGTCGATTTTGATGCTTTGACTAAAAGATTTGAAGAACTGAAGAAGAGACCATTATGAATAAGTCCATTATTGAAAATGTATTAGTGTTACCACTGTGATTTTATTTTTTTTCCTTGTTCGTTGTAAATAACTTAGTTCCAATACAGATATTTTCAAATTTTTATACACTGCATAAATCAAAATGTGCAGATAAATTATTTTATCATGCTTAAACATATAAAAACAAATTGATTTATGCGTCCTTAATGAATACAAAGTAACTAATACCGTGTGATAAAAATTGCTTTATGCAATCGTGTGTAAGTTTTTATAAGAAAATTGTGCAAAATTAATAATTTTTATAGATGAAATGTATAAAATATTTCTAAATATAACGGGCAAAGAATTAATTTTCTAGATAGGCACCATAATAATTTGAAATCATGTAAATTGATGTTTTATATGAATAATAAAGTTTGAGTCAAAATACTGTTATGTATTACAATTTCTCAGCAAGAATGTTTGTTCGATTTATATTTTTATTGAAGTTTACAAACATTGGTACATCTACGACATTAACAAACACGAACATAAATTTAAGTTAATTCACTGAAGTATCGACTCATCCACTTCTTTCAGAATGTTTTCTTTGTCTTTAAAATACTGTCGATACCATTCGATGTGTTCTTTCTTCCGTT
This sequence comes from Centruroides sculpturatus, assembly GCF_000671375.1. Lineage (NCBI taxonomy): Eukaryota > Metazoa > Arthropoda > Arachnida > Scorpiones > Buthidae > Centruroides > Centruroides sculpturatus. The sequence continues at coordinate 419,392 of NW_019384631.1, forward strand.
CAACTGTAATGTATGGGTTTTTTGATAGTCCGACAATGACCAGCTCCATGAAATGCCTAATTGGTCCTTTCTTGGGAAAACCTTCTAACAGAGGTTCCAGAAATACGTGCTCATGGAATCCGACTTTCTTTTCTTCCTCTATTCCTGTAATAAAACACACACAATAACTTTTTATAAATAATTATTTTAATTTATCCAAAAAGTACAATATATTTGCTTAAAGTTAACCGAATGCAACAGAAAAATGGCAGGTATGTACTTATCGCTGGCTGGCACAGTACATCTTACCTGTAGAGTTACATCTTTTAAATTAATTTAGTCTGGAAACAAAGATAGGATAGTCCGAGTAGCTTAATTGACGCTATGTCTGCAAGGCAAGCAGAAGTTGTGGATTCCAGTCACACACTGGATCAATCCTCCAGAATATTCGAAATTTATTTGTTATAAGACTTAATCACTTACTTAGACCACGTTATGTAGTATTTGTGCATTTGATTAGCCAAAATACAGCATGATAATAAATCCGGTATCTATTTTGTTCAATAAATTATCAATGTCTAAACATATTATCTTTTTATTGAAATAAGATAATTTTGGTTATGCAATTTATAATCGAGGCATTTAAATATTGGAATTTTGCCAATATAATCAAATCACTATATTAAAAATACAGTGGGTGATCGGTTAATGAACATAATCCGTTCCAAGACTTTGTTCGTTATCCGAATTGTTTGTTAACTGATTATCGATTTACCATAGGTTTTTATGGAAATTTGATTAATTTGTTCTGGAGACTCCAAAAAATAAAAAATATAAATAAACGTAGTAAAAAAGTATATATGTAATAGTAAAAATACATATATATGCAGTCTTGCATTTTTATTAGTATTTGTGGGGGTTAAAGAATCTGTCCAATGTCGATTGTTTTTCTCTTTTCTTCAGGATTTTTCGGACTTAATAATATTGTAATTGTAGAGATCCCCAACCCCATTAACCTTATTCTGGTTTGGATGCCACTTGGATGATTATTGTTCTGACATCCCTGGAGTTCTGTTGTCAGATCAGTTTTAAGTTCCATTATGAGCTCTAAAATGCTCTTTATTTNTGCTCATTTCAATCGGTCCAAATCGTAGGTGTGACAAAATGAAATGAAATGGTTCAAATTTTTACAAGATATTATTATTATTTATTGGGAAATTTTGCCACCCCCATTACGCTAAGCCACTGAATTGGCTTACAGATTTTTCTACATAATTCTATTTTTACTGCAAGTGCATATTGTTATTTAATTGTATAATAACATTTTTTGAAATTTTTATGTACATTTTTATGGATACTAATCTTAAACCATTGCTTATAACCACAAATTATTGATTAAACAGCTGCAAATGTTACTTGTACAGCCAAACCTTGGGTTTTGAATGCCTTGCTTTTTGAATTATTTGGTTTAAGAACAGAATTTTGAATTTCATATTTGCTCCAGTTGCCGTATGATAACTTGGTTGCCAAACAAGCTATTTGACAAGAGTCGGCCACAGACGGTCGACTCTGTATGCTCTGTTAAAGAAAGTTGACAGCCCGACCAATCAATGACAGGAGTACAGATTCAGAAGTTAGTGACACTGAGATGGCCTCGCATTATTAGATGTCTTGACACAAACCATCAATGAAATTGTTATTCAAATTAGATTTCAATACAAAGAGAAGCAGAGGATGGCTTTATATATTAGATCAGAAAGCAGGTTTCTGTAACTACAGATTGCCATTAAGAGAAATTTAAGTTTGTTTGATTATTTAAGGAATTATAAAGAGAAGAGAAGCAAGGAGAAAAAGCTAGAAAGTCTACGAAATCCCCATAAAGAATAAAGAAAAAAATGGAAACTCATATAAGTGTGACCCAAAGGTTGTCGAAAGTCAGACTAACAGAACACAAAGAAAACTAAAAGAGAAAATCTACAGCATCAACAGAGGGAAATGTGGTGGAATAGGAGAGAGCCTGCATACTGCAGGAAATTGGAGAAAAAGAGAACATTACCGAGGCAGAGTAGTTTCGGATTTTTAAGAGGTGCTGAAAACTACAGCTTTGAGAGAGCAAATCTGTCAACAGTGAGTATTTACTCGTATCATTGAACTAGCAAGGGGATAACTGTGCAGGCACGAAAAAAGAGGCTGGGCCTTTGACGTCATCCGGTGTGCCAGCGCACAGTTGCTAGTGTTTTGCTCTCGCAAAGCTGTAGTTTGCAGCAGCTCTAAGGAAGAACTACATTAATTAACTAGTTGAGTAGTTAATGTCAAGAATGCAGAAACACACTAAAATGACATAACAACACAGAGTACACAATGAAGGCATACAGGGACCATTTGCTAAACTTATAATGGAGCTTCTCTGTGTTTTTTTTTTTTTTTGTGTTTTTTAAATTTTCAGAATGTCACATCATCACAGCATTTAAACTACAAAGTCTTAAGTGTCCTTAACAATCGATGGTTTTAAAACTATCAGAATTTTGTGAATGCATTCTAATCTAGTTTTTTTTTTTTTTGGTGCTGCTTCCAAAGACAAGTCATTTAGCTTGAAAGTTCTCAGGCATTTTTGAAATTTTCCGTACTCCTAAAGAAAGCAATATGAAATTGTTTGTAAATAAAACAATTTTTATTTACAAACCTTTGCATATTCTACACTATCTTTCAAAATCTATTACAAAGGTAAATAAGGTAAGTAATATAAAAATATTGTATTTCCAAAGACTGTTTAAATACATGCAATAGTAAAACATATAAATAAGAATTTTCAAATTTGGCTTAATAACTAATAATGATATTTTAAATTAATTAAGTAGTATCGGTATCGGGTTGAATGTCGATGTTGACATCTCCCGCACTCCAAAAGGTTTTGAATTGTTACCTGAAGACAAGGGAAAATCAATCAGTATTTGTTATTTTCCATCGCTTCTTTTTATGTTTGTTCGGTAGAGTGTTCATTGTCCAATCATAAAAATCTTTCGCAAAAGTGTTTGTTATCTGATTTGTTCATTAACCGATCACCCACTGTATGTATATTGACATCTCGAAGCATGACGTATTAATACTAAGCCAAACAATTGCTGTAATGAATTGAGCTATTATTACGCTATAATTAACAATTAGAAACTAACTATGAATGGTTTTATCTAAATTTAAAAATATGCCTGGAAGCAAAGATTTGCTGAAGGTCCAGATGGCATAACTGGCAAGTGAACCACATGGTAAACAGAGGTTGCAGGTTCAAGTCCCACTCTGGGCTAGTTCTTTTTTTCCAGAATGTTTTAAATTATTTAATAAATTATAATTACTAATTTAGATAAGAGATGGTCCCTAACCCCATTTACATCTACTACCAAATTATTAATTATAGCATAATAATAGCTTGATTATATCAGTTGTTTGGCTTAGTATTTGAAATATATTTATTGTCAAATATACCTTGTTCGTTATTGATCGGAAATTTCCAAAGTTTTCCTTCTTCAGTCCATCGGATCATTTCTTCAAAAGCGTTCTTAGGAGGATGAGTCACTAACAATTTTAAATTGTGTTCCTTCAGTTCGTTCCATAATGCTGTTTCTGGTATATCTAATATGTAAAACATTATACTCAGAATTAGCAAAATCTTTATTACCCTCGAAAAAAGAAAATTATCATAGTGATGAAACTGTTTCATTCCTGTATATATTTTCAATTATATAGAATAATTGGCTCAGTGGCATAGCGTGGGTCTCAGCCGCCTGGGGTGGAGGAAAATTTCGCCGCCCCTTTATTTAGGTATCTCAATTTAAAAGACTAAAATTCAGTTTCGTCACAGAATAAGTAATGAAAAATTCCGTGCTCATTTCAATCAGTCCGAATCATAGGTGCGACAAAAATATGAAATGAAATGGTTCAAATTTTTACAAGATATTATTATTATTTATTGGGAAATTTTGCCACCCCCATTACGCTAAGCCACTGAATTGGCTTACAGATTTTTCTACATAATTCTATTTTTACTNGGCATCATCTAAAAGTAGCCAATAATCTCTAATTGTCTGGTAATAATCTAGCATTCTTGTAATCCTTTAACTGGAGTTTGTTTTGACACATGACTCCAGGCAGGAATCAAGGCAAAGGTGGGGAGTGACCATTACTACATATTGGGAGGGCAACCTTGGGACCAACAACAACATGATCAAGTAAAACAATAGTTACAGACGGGTTAACCACTTCACCATCTGGCATCATACTGGGAGTGAGTTTTCACAGAATGAATTACAGATGCAAGCTTATACATGGCCTTTTGTTGTGTTTGTTTAGTTACAGAAGTTCAAATTCTTGGTATTTTTGTTTTCTTATGTTTGATTTTATGCTCATTTGCTCTTTCCTGAAAATGATGACTTCAGCACTTGTGAACAACAAAGAATATCTCAAATTTAAGACACACTTCCAACTTTAAGTTTGAAGATGTGGGAAAAAATGTGTGCCTTAAAGTTGATGTAATATAGTAATGGGGCACTGAAAATCTTTAAATGCTTAAAAATATTTTCTTCATAATACAGTAATATGGTTTAAATTTTCTTAAACAGATCATTTCTAAATAATTTTTTAATTGTAATTTATATCATTGAATATTTAATAACTTTAAAAATAATTAAATACTTACTCGGGTAGATGAGAAACGATAGGTTGCTTACGATGCTTTTCACCCCTCGGAAAAAGAATCTGATCTCGATCTTCGTACATTCTCCTACTTCTTTGATCGAATTTTGGTTTCGGCTTAGATTTATCGATTTTCATTCCCGTGAACACATCACTGAAAAAACATTACTTTGAATGAACTCTTTCTAGACATATAAATTTATTATTTTTGGAAAATATACCTTATATTTTTGACTGATTCGCTTTCATCTACATTGAGCACTTCTTTATTTTCATTTGAGTGACTTCTTAATCTTAATAAGAGTTCGGATTCTGTGTTTTTAACATCGCCTCCTAAACTACTCGCAACATCTTTAACTGCTTTTTTAAGGTTAGGATTGAGTCTTTTGAATCTACGATAAAACATATTAAAAAGGAATTAAATTAATAATATAAATTTAGTTTTAAATATTTTCTGACATGTATTTTTATTACAGATAATATATTTCTTCTATTTTCTTTTTAAATGATAACAGTACTTGCTTCTGTTGGTAAAAACATTTGATAAATAAAGTATTTTTACCAAAAGCGGCACAAACTGTTATTAATTATATAAAATGCCAGTTTACGATGCATATTATTATTATTATTTTTTAAAACTTATTCTGCTCTTTTAATGCTATTGGGGCATTTTTACCAAATGTTTTGTGGATCTAGCAGAGTCGCAATGATGCAATCAGTCAGTAATGGATACTTCCTGACATATCTCGGCCAAACTGCCACAAAAATTTCTGAGAATCTGATCCGGACTCAAATTCTGGTCTCTTGGAATGGCAGGCAAACACTTTGCTGATGTTTTAATAGCCAAGATTTCTTTTATGTTAATTAAATTTGATGAAATAGAAATTTTAAAATATTAATCAATAAGAATATTCTTGAAATATTAAAAACCTTTCTAACCGATGCCAATTTTTAATGTAATTAATACTCACAGCTGTTTCGTACGACCATCTTTGGTATACTTTTGTGTGTTCTGTCTGTGTTTTCATTAAATAAATTTCGTTATGTTAACATTACAAGTGATGTTTAGTTTATAAATAAATTATAATTAATTTCATCACTTTTCAATTAATTTTTACAGAATTTTTACATTAAGAGTGATGCTCAGAAACTTTTTATGGGTGATTGGTCCCAAAAACGTTGTTGACCTTTATCCCTTGCCACCCAGCTGTTCCCATTTTGGGTCTGGTTGCCTCCATGATGGATACAGAAATAGTGCGTATGGAGTATAATTTAAATTATTTCAAGCATTTATTTGTAATCAATTTTATATTAATTTAATTGTTCCGGCAACAAAATACATTGAATAACAACCATTTTAGATATCTGGCACAAAAAACATTTGATAAATTAATGTTTTTGAGCTAGTTTATTGAGCCTTTGTCAGCTAAAGTTTATTGTTATTTTTTCTTTCTTAAATACAATTGAGCCACAATTTGTTACGAAACATATTTCTTATTAAACTGATTAAATACCTTTCATCTTCCAGACGTTCAGACTGTTGTTTCAAATTATTTTTATTCTGTCTGCGAGGTAAAGGCTTTGCTAATTTTAATGTTATCAAACTCTTCTCTGGAGGAATGGAAGTTTCAATCTATTAAAAAAAAACAAAAACCCAATTTTTATTTTACAAAAGTGTAGAATTTAATAACAGTTTTAAAAATTATTACATTAATACAATTAAATGGGAATCAGTTTTAAAGTTTCATTGATAATCACAGAAAACTCATTCCTTTAATGGTGTTTCATCTTTGGAAAAAGGTAAAAATTGCAAGGTTCAAGTCAAATATCGAGGGTGTGGAAGCAATGTAGCACTGATGTTAACCAGATAATTTTGAGCACGAAACAAACAGTACTTTTTCATGACACCACTCCAGTGCATCATTCTTTAAAATCAATAACAGAGAAGTTTATAAGCTGTTCCATTCTGTATTTATGTGCCTTGGAAATTTTTACCTTGTATTTATGGCTTTCAGAGAAGGATAAGATCTCATTTATGACCACCTCAACCTTTATTTTACATCTCTCAAACATGTTTTCACTATTTATTTAATAAATAATTAGTAGTTTATCTAAATCATAAGCAGTATTATAGGAATATTAATTATACCTTCACTTCTGATAGAAGTGATGCCAACTTGTCACTTATCTGAGGTTTTTTAGGAGCAGTTTCTTTAGTCACTTTTTTCTTTACTTCTTCATCATCAGAACTACTAGAATCAGAACTACTGGAATTAGAAGAAAATGCCGACTTTCTTACGACAAAATTAGGAATTACACTTGAACCACATGTTATGTTTATCCAGAACCTATATAACAATAATAAACATTATAACTTTTAAACGGTATTTAATTCAGTAAGATGTGAACTCCGAATGAGGGATTTGCCATCCCCAGAGTTATAGACTCCCATACGAGCAAAAAGTCAATGGAATCAAACACATACATGTGACCTTTTGCGAGATATTCACCTCTAAAGTTTAGTTTTTACCACAAACCAGTGCTCCATGCTCCATGTCAATCAAGGCAAACTAACCGACACTCCGCATATAGTCATGCACTTTGGTGTAAGTGACAGCGAGCACCTCGGCACACGAATGGGTTGAGCCCCACAAACTATATAACATCAAATACTCCACGAACAGTTAAGTAGTCTATTCAAAGCTGGCATAGTCATGGGCCAAACAGTCGAATGTGACAGTCTTAATGAAGCAATGTGACTCCCAATCACATGACCTGAATGAAGGCTGATTTTGGGGTATGCATCTTGCAAAGGATCACATGTAGAGACATGATTCCTTTAACTTTTTGGCTCCTATGGGCTTAGTCTGCAACTCATTCAGAGACGTAATTGTACCTTTAATTCACCATTCATTCTCAAGTATGTAAGCAACAGTTACTTTTAGGTAATTCGTACGTAAATAAATATATACACATTCACCTAAAAGTAACTCCTACTGCATTTGATTCATATACACACACACCAACTAACTTAAATTTCTCATAATACGGCGATAAAGTATAAAGAAAAGGCGAATAACTCGTATAATTTATATAATTTATGAATTAAAATCGATTAACTTAAATGTAATTCGCTTAATTACCGAAATTTCAGCACAAATCCCTCGGACATGATTCTGTTTACGGAGGCAGCCATCTTGTCAGTTTCTGTCACGTGATACATATTTACAAAAGATAAAAAGTTACGTCAAAGTTACGAAACGATTTAAATTAATGGATTAATTAAATTTCGAAAAGTATTATATTAAGAAACGCTTCTCGATAATTAACTTAATTAAGAATAAGAATTGCGTCATAGATATCGTTAAGATGAAAATACACGTGACTAGAAGTCGCGGGTGATTGCACGTCGATTTCAAGGCGAAGGCGTGGAATCCGCGGTAACAGTGAAATTCCGGTTATCTTGCACGCGTTTCTGCAATTTCCTCAATAGAAATTCCACTTTTATAGTCTTATCTGTCGTATTAATGTGTTATTTAAGCAATTATAACAGTATAATTTATAAAAATCTCTGTTGAAATGTGGCTTGATATCTTGCATGCCATTTAAGTTAGTTAAAAATAATGATTTAGTTGGGTTATGGAGGGTACAGACGAGTGCAGACGTTTAAGAGATGGTAGCGATGATGAAGGAGAGAATGTCCTTCCAGGAAAAAACAGGATACAGAATGACAACTTGCAAGAGTTGAATGGGATGGTAAACATTGAGAAGGAGGAATATAAAATAGAAATGGATGCCATTTCGCCTAAAAAATCAACGTTGAAGAGGCAGACTACTCGTAGGGAATTCTTCCTACCGATCCATCAGGTAAATATATAAAGCTTTTTTTCCTGTCTCATTGCATCTATGGTGATAGAACAAAGCAATAAATTATTATTTATTTAATTAAGGTTGTGAGAAATGGGAATGTGGAAGCTCTGAAGTGTTTTCTGAATAATATGGATGCTAAATCCATCAAGAAGCAGATTAATTCCTTGGACGATAAGAATATGACTCCGTTGCATTACGCTTCCCGTTATAATCATTTGGCCATTGTAAAGTTGTTGTTGGAATATGGAGCGGGTGAGTGTTGAATGTATGTGCTGATGATCTAGAGATAATTATATTTAGTGAATTCATAGTTAATTATAATTAGTTATTGCATTAGTCTATAGTTTTGAGTTAATGTATGTAAAACAGCTTAATGTGCATTTAATGGAATTTTTGAAAAAAAGAGCATCAACATTTTCCACTGGTTAACAGGCAAGAAGATGAATGTAAGTGGAAGGTAGAGCAAAACGATAGTCTCTGATAAAGTAAAAAGAAGGGAAGGTGTACTCAATAGTGATGATTAATGTGAAATAGTGAGGAGATATTGCTGGACATGTCATCTTTTGCTTTTGTAGCCCACCTTCTCAATTGTTTATTTTATCTGAGACTATCCCTTCGTCTTTCTTCTGATACTGGTTAATTAATTAATTAATTAATTAATGGGCACCTTAGGATTGCCCATTAACCAGATCTTCTCAGTGCTCTTTTTCAAAAAATTCTACCATTAAAGGTGAATAGTACTGTACATTATCTTTATTAAAATGGTTTTATCTAAATCAATAAAATAAAAAGTAAATGATTTCTTAAAAAAATTACTTAGATTTTATTAAACTAAGTATTTTGAAAATAGCATAAAGTCTCTAAATATATTTAATGAAACAAATTGAGTGCGATTTATCAACAGAGGCTATTGTTTAGTTAAATTGATGTAAAGAATAAAGTTAATTAAATTTGAAAAGTCCAATAATGATGCACGCAGAATACATTTTTACTATCTACAAATTAACCTATTTTTGTTAATAATTGCTCCTTAAAAGTAATAAAATCTTAAGATAACAGTATATTTTTATACCGTTACCTTGAGACTACAGTAAATTATTTTATATTATATTACTAGGCCATACTAGAAGCCGCAGACGACTGCGTATGATTGAAGGTTGCAGTCTCTCTTTAGATCATCCATTAATGATGAAGTTAATTAATAATGGATTAAATGATTGCTTGTAATTAATAAATAATTAATCCAGTATTTTTTCCTGATATCAACTTCAACAACAGATAGTGTAATGCCAGCAATTTAAACTATTGTATTATGAGCAAATAACAGTTAAAATTATTAAAGCAGTGGTTAGGATCTATAACAATAATTGATAACATTTGGATGGTAACATGCAATTATTGAGGCTACTAGTATGAAAAGAAAGTACAGAAAGGTCTGTAGACAGGAATCAAATATAATGATAACAATGACCAAATCTTGATTACAATAAGTGCATTATAAATTGTCTGTTTTGCAACTGGATAATTCTCATAACATTAATTGACTGAGAACATTATCCATGATTACAATAAGCTGAATCTATTTTATATATCAGAAAAATTCAGCCTTGTATCAGGTCAGTCCATAAGTTCATGTGTATTTTTATCTACAAAAAAAATAAACAAAAAANTAGTTAATGTAATTTAAAAGTTTTTACTGTTTAAAATAATTCCTTAATTTTAATTTATTTTTCTTCTATAGAAATTAATAGAAGAGGAGAAGATGATATTTTACCGCTGCATGTTGCTTCTAGATATCGTCGGCCAGTAAGAATAACTTACCTCGTATCAAAAGTTTTAAATTTTATTCAGTTCTTTGATCATTTTTGTTATTGCAGAGTATGTCACCTGTTACAGATGAAGTAGATGCTTCTTACAGCTCTGTAATTGGTCTATTAATTTCTAGAGGTGCTTCCGTTAATTGTAAAGATAGATATGGGCTGACGCCATTACACTATGCAGCTATGAGAGGAAACGTAATGGCTGCTAAAGAGCTCCTACAAAATCCAACTATAAACATTCGGGTAGTTTATTATTTATTTCATTTAGTTTTGTAAGATTAATGGTAAAATAAGATTAATTAATTCTGTGTGAAACCAGGTTACGGATAAACAAGACATGATGCCGTTGCATCTCGCTGCAAATTATGGAAATTACAAAATTGTGGAATTATTAATTGAAGCTGGTTCTCCCATATTAGTCTACGATGAACAGTTTCAGACTCCTCTCCACAAAGCTGCAGCAGAAGGTTACAGTGATATCGTAGAGCTACTGTTGAAAGTTGCCAAAGAAGAAAGTCTAGATATAATGAAAGAAGTATTATTATTATTTGTTTATATTAATTAAATTTTAAAACTATTTATTTATGCTATAAATTTTTAAAATCTATGTATTAACAGATAATTGCAGAAAAAGACGAAGATGACAATTCCGCTCTTCATCTTGCGGTCGAAAAAGGACATTTTAATGTGACGAAAATTCTGTTGGAACACGGTAAATATATGATGCCAAGAAGTATTATTTTGAAAGTATTAATTAACCATGTCATTTAGGCTGGATGGTTGAGACGGCAAGGGCATTAGCATGTCATCCATGAAAATTTTCATGGATGACATGCTAATCTGTCATTGATATGTCAAGCTTCATCTTGCCACCTGCTGCCCAATTGTGGGCCTGGCTGAATCCACAATTAGTATTTTAATCATACTAATTATGGATTCAGCCAGACCAAAGACTCAATCAATTTCTTCTGGATGGAAAGAGTCAAAAATGAGAAAAAAGATTGTAATTGAACTTGCCTGACAATTACAATTTAAGTTCTGTATTAAATGGTTGGATCAATACTGCAATCCAGTCTGCTTTGCAGCCAGGGTGTCCCTCTTAGCTGCAGAGTCCTATGCGATTAAAATTGTTAATTAAGGAACTTCAAAATGGGCAATAAACTTTTGATTAATTAATTTTAAAGATTATCCAAAATGTGGATTTTCTATATTTTTATCTTGCCAAAAGACACAACTGTACAGGAATCGTTCATTAGGTATTGTTATTTTTTGCTCTTGCCAGACAAATAGATATAAAAATATTTCATCAGACATCTGCCATCTAAGTAACATTTGAGTCACTCCTTATGTAGCAGACATTTTTCAAGAATTTGACTGTACAAGATGTTTTGGGTATAATTACATAATAATATTTCAAAATGCATAAACACCATTTAAAAATTTTAAGTAATAAGTTTTCTTGTTCAGCATGTGCATGTGTTTCCTTTTATATAGATGGTCATCCAATCCTCCTTTTATCCAAAATTTCCACTACAAAAATGTCTTTTTAGAAGGAGTTTCTTTGTTAAATTTTGCCATTATGTCTTGTTATCTAAAATTTTATTTATTTAGTGCCAAAGAAAAGTGCAAAATAGAACAAAAATGAAAGAATATATTTGTGTAAAGGGTCTTCCGAAAGGAATTCTACCATTTTAAATTATTGTTATTATGTTAATTATTATCTGAGAACATTGTAACGTAAATTAAAGCATTGGAAAAACATCCAAGTTTTGCATTTACCAATTAGGATTTTTCAATGTGTGCATCTTGTGTCGCATGACACACATCCAACTGATACTCAGTTTTTTCCTTTGCTAGCTACAGTGTATTATTAATACCTATTTATATCAGTGTATATCCTATTTATTGATAGTCATAAGTAACAATAGAAGAGAAAAAAGTAAAGTAATATTGGGATTGAACAGGTTTATTAATCAAATTATAGTTCAATTTCATATGTTTATTAATTGAATTAACTTATTAAATCATGAAAAAATTATTTTTATATCATATCTTGCAATTCATTTTTGAATTGATTATTATTCTCTAGATGCGGATGTAAATTCTTCCGGAGAATTTCGCATGTATCCATTACATTTGGCTTCAACGATAGGCAGCTTGGGTATCGTGAAACTTTTAATTGAGTATAATGCTCAAGTAAATTGTTTAAATTATCAACAAGAGACACCACTGCATAGGGCTGCATCATTCAATCACAAAGATATCATAGACTATCTAATTAAACAGTAAGTTTATATATATATGTGTATGTATATGTGCTTGTATGTGTGTTAGATATTTGAAAGAGATTGGGAAAGATTTATATTATGTTTTAAGAAGGTCAATATAAAAAATTTCCAGTAAACATATGTTTAAGAATAAATCATTTTTATTTTGTGCAACATTTTAACAGAGGTTGTGTTTCAAATAAGGTTGAATCAGTCATTGTGGTTACTTAGCTGAATTAATCGATATACATTTAACAGTGGGTGAATTTTAAAGAACACTAACCTTTTTGTTTTGTTAATCAGATTCTCTTTGGGTTTAGACAGTTGGAAGTGGAAGGCCAGTCTCCATAAGGAAGGAAAATTGAATAGAGTAAACAAACAGTAAAAGATGGTCTATTATGACAGTGGTTAGTGCAACAGACTGAGATTGCCATTCAGGGAAGGGATTCATTGTTCCTGCCATTTAAATACATGTTGGTAATGGTGTGGCTGTCAGCCATACTATAGTTTTTATTTAGTTTGTAAGTTCTTTACTTTATTTCTAGTTTCTTCCTTTGTTTCTACTTTCTTACTTCATTTCCATTGTCTCAAAGCAATTTCTACATAAACTATTACTGCTTGAGGGGGAGGATTACCCTTTCTAAGAACCAAGAGTTGAACAAAGGAGAAGGAGATTAAGACTTCCCCGAATTTGAGGAGATAGACAAAGGAAGTAAGAGCCCAAGGCAATGTGAGAGATGAGTGGTAGTCACGTTTTGGCTGGACCTTGGAGGGAACAGACATTGTGCGCAGTGCTCCAGACTCAAAAGAGAGTGAAAGAGAGGAGACTGCAGCTGAGAGAGAGAACCTGCTAAGACCAGGGAAAGAAAGAGGTACAAGGATCCATAGGACACTAGGAGAGTTGGAGAACCTAGACATCGAACCGCTGGTTTAGTAGAGACAGAGAGGAGATCATGATTGTGAGAGCAAAAATTGTTAAGGGTATCAACTAAACGACTTGGACCAGGGTACTTTCTATTTGCCTTTCTATCTTTTCCTTACTTTCCTAAGTCTATCTGTTTCCTTTCCTTATTAGTTTTAAGATAGCTATAAGATTAGTTTAAGTTAGTCATTAAGTTTATTCCTTTGTTCTGTGCTATGCGCGCACGTGCCTACCTGTAAAATGATAGGAGGCAACCCACTTCCCTGTGTAGATATAAAAGTGAAAATCTGTCGAGTTGGGATCTGTATAATAAAAGAACCACATTCAGAGAGAATTAAAAGAATATTCATCGTGTGCAATTTTGTTTCTGTGTTGTTATTTGTAACGGTTACTCGCGGACCTACAAATATCTCTTTCCGAACTACCACAATGTGTAGTTGTAGGTGTAGTAATAAATTTCCTCCTCTGCCTGCATTGTAGAAAAGTATGAATTTTATAACCACACCATTATCGACATATGTGTACTCAGCGGGACAAGGATTTCATTTTCCCTGCCTTGCAACATATTTAGTTATCTGAAGATGGCTCATTAACTGGATCAAAACTATTAGCATTCTTTAAACTTCAAACACTGTTAAAGGTGCATTGATTAATTCAGTGTATTTCAAACAAATAAGAGAATAATTAATGTGCATTTATTACAAATAAGAAATTTTGTAAGAACACATGAATTTTGAAAAGAGTATTACAAATATTACAAAAACGTATATGAGATGTTTTCCACTAATTTGAATACATGCAAAAGCATAGGAATTTTCTTTCTAATCTTTTTAAAATGCCCTATTAATGATTAAATGATCTTACCATTTCAATAAAAACATTTTCAGTGGTGCTTTGATAGAATGCCGCTGCATAAATCATTTCACTCCTCTGTTACTTGCTGCCAAAGAAGGTCATATCGATGCCATAAAGATATTATTAGAGAACAATGCAGACGTTTCAGTTGTCGACAGAAACGAGAAATCAGTTGTTTACTGGTTATGCGAAAGGAACCATCCCGAAGCATTGAAAGTAAATATACTATAAAAAATTATTGTACTGTTGCTTAATTATAATGTCATTAATAAGAATTTTGAAACGTGTGTAATAGATATTATTGGAAGATAGTTTTGCACCAAATTTAATTTTCAAAGAAGATGCTTATGAAAATAATCCTCTGCATGTTGCAGCAGAACATGGATATGCCGACGTATTAAAAGTAAGAACACTTTTTTATTTAATAACTTCAAATGTGTTTGAATGTAGCTTGTAAATCTAAAAATTTTTAACAATATTCATATTGTGATTATCTATTAAACATCAAACTTAATGTATCATAATTATATCCTCGTGTTATTTATAGATAAATATTTTTTAACTACAGATTTTGTTAGAGCATGGAGCTGATATTCACAGTAAAAATGAAGATGAGGAAACTGCATTACATCTTGCAGCTCAATCAGGACATAGAAAGTATGCATGGCAAAGAATATGACTTTCTTTTTGCATTTTTAATATTTTAAGTAAACTCTTTCTTAACATAGTGTCGTAAAGCTTTTGTTGGAGACGAACAAATCTATAGTAAATGCCGAAGATGAGGAAAAGAATACTCCACTTCATGTTGCTGCACTTAAAGGACATCAGAAAGTAGTAATAGATTTGTTATATGCCGGTGCAAATGTAGAATCAAGGTAAATATTTATTTAGAATTTATATACAGTGGTATCTTGACACTCAAACAATTTGGAATTCAAACGTATGTTCAGGGCTGCTCTGTAGTTGGCTGTTTCCTTGGCACTCAGCCAAATAAACGTGACCTGCTAGAACAAATTTTTGATTAACAGCAAATATTTTTATTTTATCTTTAATTTTGTTATCCAAAAAAAATTTTCATATAATAAAAATGAGTAACTAATTTAAAAATAAAATGAAATTGAGTTGTCTATCTTCATCAGGCAAAATTATTTATTATGTTTATGTTACTTTTTTTATGATTTATGCATGCTAGGCTTTTAAACTTCTTGTTAAATTTGTATTAAATTCTAGTTAAAATACTTTTATAAATGCATTTTTGGTGGTCTGGAGTGGACTAATCTAATTAACATTATTTCTCATGGGAAAAATTCATTTGATACACGAACAGATTGGCACTTTAACAGCCTTCTAGAATGAATTAAGTTTAAGAACTGAGGTAGTACCACTGTACACTTATGTTAACATAAAACTTGTTCATCAAATGTAACTCAATGATTTAGGTTTTGTTTTTATATATAAAGTGCCATAGCAATATCAATTTTATGTTCTTCTGAAGCATATATGAAAATTAGTGTAGTGAAGAACACTGTAGAAGAATACATGATTTTGCTGTAGTACATGTAAGAGGAGATTGCCAAGTACGTTAGTATCTGCTCCATAATTTAAAAGCACATTTACATCATCTAGGTTGCTTAGTTCAACTTATATTTAAGTATAATAATGATTATTGACTTTTTTAACTACATCTTATTACAGATATATTTGACTTCTTGGTTACAGGAAGATTATATTTAATAACAGATAATCGTATAGAAGGTCCTCATAAACTTCAGATTCATTTATTTTCAAAAGAAAGATTATTATAACATTTATTTAATGGTCTTTACTATCTTGTCCATTTACTGAGAAAATTTTTAAAGTTGTAACATGATGTCTTTGATACTATTTAAATAACTTTTTTCCAAGAAAATATTTTAAAAATTTATAATAAAGATTATTTACTCAAATTTATAACTTATTTTTATAGAAATTGTAATTTGTGGACTGCTTTAGACTGTGCTGCTTATGGTGGTTGGTTGAAAACGGCAAGAATTCTTCTTAAAGCTGGTTCTCCCGTCGATCCTTTAGACAAATCCAAAGTGAGTTTTTGTTATTTATTATACAGGCTCCTCTTCTGAAAAGAATGCTACCATTTTAATTTATTGTAATTATGGTAATTATTATCTAAGAACTTCATAACATGCATTAGAACATTGTAAACTGTCCAAGTTTCACATTTTCCCATTGCAGTTTCTCAGTGCTTGCACCTTGTGTCATGTGTCCAATGAACACTCAATTTTGTCCTACACTTGCTATGGCATATTCATCATTATTCTGCTCCCAGAGCAGCCACAATTCTACAGTTTCTACACTCCACAGCTGTAATCCGCATCTCCTGCACAGTGATGAGTGATTCTGACTGTGAAGTGCAAAACACAAAATACCTTATCTGTTGTGGGCTTGCCACTTTTGTTTACAGTTTTTCCTAGAGTTAGTAGATGACAAGATATTTAAATGCAGATGGGAAATGAAATTTGGACAGTTACTCTATTGATTGGTGTATTTCACATGCTACTTGGATAATAATTAACATAATTATCCAATTAATTATCATCAAAACATAATTACAGTCATTTAAAGTGGTAGCATTTATTCCGGAAGACTCTATATTAGTACCGAGTGCATTAATAATTAAAATTTTCTATATTTTATATCTTATCTGCAGACGACACCACTTCATTTAGCCGCATCCAAAGGGCATGCAAAAGTCGTGGAAATGCTTTTAGAATTTAATGCTAAAATCGGTCAAGTCGATGCAGAAAATAATAATTGTCTAGATTTGGCAATTAGATCGAATCAGAGGTACAATATTGATATTAATTTTTTGCTTTATTGTAAGTTTTTTTTGAACAAATATACTTAAACTTGTAATGACTTTTTAGGGAAGTTGTTTTAGTTATAATTAATAATAAAAACTGGAAAGATGCTTTACGAAACTTTACTACCAGTAGTAAATATGGTATTCATCAAACTCCATTGAGAAAACTTATTAGACATATGCCGGGTAAATGATTTTGCTGTTCTTAAAAATATCATTTAATGTATTCTTTTTATATTAAAATCTATAAAATGTGCGTTTTTTCGTATCCTAGATGTTGCGGAACAAGTGTTTGATAAATTTATAACAGATAACGGATATAATAGTGAACACCCAAAACTGAAAAAATACTATAATTACGAGTTTCTGGACGATATGTTTGTTACTTCATTCAGTTTTGAAAGTCGAGGAAGTAGAGAAAGTCTTTTTGATTCATGTATGTAACCTTATAAACAATAATTCTAGAATAATTCTACTCTTCATTGATTTTGGTTTATTTTCTTAATGTTTATCTTTAATATCAATTAATGTAATGTTACAATTCTAAAATGCTACTAGAATTAATAAATAAAGAAACGTTAGCAAACAAACAAAGAGTCCAGAAAAGTCTTTTATACTTGATAAAGAGAGTGGAAGAGAGATAAGGAGGTTAGTGTTATGGATATCTTTTCAACTAAACTTCAGTGAATTTACTTTTAAGGGAATTTGTAAATATTAAGACAGTTTGTACACAAATGATTTTTGACTTCGTGAGGAATGAAGATGAGAAGATTTCGCAAGATATGAAAGGAAAAAGATATAAGGTACTGTTGACTGAATGAGAAAAAAAATGAGTAATTTATTTTCATAATTGAAAATTAAAAAAGGGGCAATTGCCTGGGGCCCCCAACAACAGGAGTATCCAAACCAATCTTTTATAAAGTCATCACTGTAGTAAGAATATCAAAATTTAAATTTGGGCCATATCTGGGCAATAGATTGCCAGTTTTGTGTAAGTGCTGGGTGCACTGGCACAGCACAAAGGTCGCATTAAAAAGTGAATGAGGATATGGGGAATTTCCCAAAAATTTCCCTGAACAAAAATTTTAGAAGTTAACCCTTTACTGTACATGGGACCCCCTAATTCAAATATGCCTGGGCCCAATAAAGCTATAATGCACCACTATGTTAGTAAATCATATTAAATTTAAACAATAGCTGTTTGTTTGTAAATGTAAATTACAGAATTTCTGTGTATTGGTCTTCTTAACATGTTCTCTTATTTACATAGAATTTAGTTAATGTAATTTAAAAGTTTTTACTGTTTAAAATAATTCCTTAATTTTAATTTATTATTATATCAGTTGTTTCTGAAAAATATATTAATTGTTTTTGTTTTTTTAATTAATGAAGCTAGTATTTATGATGAACATAATAAAATAAAAACAACAAGTCTGCTGTACACTGAGGATAAAGAAATTTTAAAACAAAACCATCCTCTGATGTTGATGGTAAGTTAATTAAACACTATTAAAATATATATAATATAAATTAAATATCAATTTAAAATTAGAAAAGTCTTTCAGAAAGTTTAGAATTTTAAAAGAATTTATTAATTTTTATAAATAATTTTGTAAATAATTTAATAGGATTATTAATAATCTGTACTTTTGGGTTTTAACTACATTGAAAGCTAAATATATCCATTCTAAACCTATATTTGAGAAAAATTTCATAAAAAAACTGAATAAGATATTGCAAAACTGGACAAAATTACATTAAAAGAACTAACTAACACCTGTAATCCAGTTAAAATGAACCAATTTATTATAAAAACAAATGCTTTTGGCTGTTACTAACAGGCCACTTCAGGTTATGGAATGTTACATAGAACAAAATTCAAAAAATGAAATTTAAATAAAATAAAACTCGTTAAATTTGTACTGGTGGTCACATGTGTAAAAGAACATTGAAGAAAAATAAAATACAAAACAATATAATGGGTTAAAAGAACATTTTATAATTATTATCCATATGTTTCTCATAACATATTAATCTAACTGAGATTAATAATTTTAATTATTTGTTTAGATAAATAGTACTTAAAATGAACTTTATGCATGTAAATATTTTTTCACATATATATTTTTAGGTTACTCTACAAAAACAACAATTATTGGGACATCCAATATGTACAAGTCTACTGAATTACAAGTGGAAGATCTATGGAAGATATGTGTACTACACAAATCTCCTATTATACATTTTATTTTTAATATTTTTCACTGGATATGTAGTATCTAACCATCCTCCTTGTCCCGATTCTGATGAATTTAAAGAATGTTGGTAAGTGATATAATATTATAAATATAATCGTTTTTATCTAATCTTACAAACAAATAAGGCATACAGAATCTTACAAAATTCTCATTTTTTGAAAATGTTATAAGATTCTATATACGTTGTTTGCTTCAGAATCAATTTCATAAAGATGACATGCTTGTAAAGGTTTCCGAGTGGCTGAATTTACATTTTTTAAAGTGTATTAATGCTGGAAGAGTGTTTTAGCAACCGTCCATATTCAGGCAGAGAAATGCCTACAAAAGAAAGTTGATATACACTATAAGATTTTGAATTCCTGTGTGTAAAAGGATGAATCTGAAGAGTTTAAACTTTATTATGTTCTAATTATGAATATCAAAAATTATGAATAAAAATTTAATTCTCACAGAGACATTTTTTGGCTTTCTGAAAGCCATCATCAACTATTTAAAAATAGAATAAATCATCTGGAATGGAATATTTGGAAATTCAGATATTAGAATGGAAGTGGTTCAATGTATCAAATACTAGTCGTGAGAAGGCAATCAGTTGAATAATCCAAAGTTTGTCAAAAGTTGATATATTCTCACTTCATAGCAAACAGGTCAAACACATCGAAAGATGTGTTTGATCTGGCACTTGTTTCCACTTTGTACTGGTATGTATGTCAATGTGAACCTATCTTTATGGAGAATTTTTGTTCTGTATCTCTCTATTAACTCAAATATCATCTTATATGAGTTTGCATCAATTTATTTCAGATTAAATATTTGACGATGATTTTGAAAAAGCTGAAAACACTTGTGGCCGTATGCCATTGTATAATTTTCACGTAGTCCTAGTTTTAGGAAATTTCCTTTGTTCTTTGTTCCATCTTACTTCTAGAACTTTCTATTTTTGCTCTACTCCCTTGGGTGGTGAGAGCCGATTTGTGGAACCATGTGAAACAAAGAGGGGAAATGTTACCTGAGGATACATGTTGGAGCAAGTGGATCATTTTTCGGCTGGCCCTCATAAAGTATCATCTCCATGATGCTTTGTGTCATCAAGATCGGCAAGACTGGTGAAACAGAACTAGCTTGAGAGGGTTTAGTGAACTTATCAAAGTGACAATACAGCAAGTCTTGAATCAAAAAAAAAAAAAAAGGGAAAAGGAAGACAACGACTGGAAATCAGTCCAAGTTGGTTTCATGCAGTCCCTCACCGAAAGTGTGTTACATTCGTACACCCCGGATATTGTATTCTTATCTGTTATCTATTTTGCCGTGTATTACCTTTTCTTTCTGACTTCCCTTTTATTTAGTATAAGTTAGTTTTAAGTATTACCTGTAGTTAGCGCATTATCTGAGCTCTGTTCTTTGTACGTGTCACGATATTTTTGCCTGTTGTTCGCCAATAATTTTGGCAATGGTGTGTTATTGTTTATTGTTATTGAGTTGGAATCCTTAAGAACCTGTATCTTTTTTGCAAAAATATATACTTTGTTCCACCATCTGCTGTGCGTGATTCTTTATTCGGTGTATTCACCTTCATCAGCTAACGATCATCAACTATGCACTTCACACACTTCTGTGAGAATAAAATTTTCAACTGCCTTAATCCAGCAGTGTATTTGTGTATTTAAAATATTTTTACTGTTGTTTTAATTACAATGTATTAAAGAATTTTTAGAAAATATCAAAATAATATATTTAGGTTAGTAAAAATTATTTTGGTTCTATCAATTTAAATACATTTCTGGAATAATTTGAGTGTTATATATATATTTGATCTTTCAGAAAATCAATGTTTATATAGAATTTCATTTTCAATAATTTCCTAACTAAATAATTTATTGATAAAATTATTATTTGTTTAGTTCCATAGCAAATATCACAGGTTGTCCTCTTGCCTTAGGAAACTGCAAACGTCACGATAAAGCTTTCCATCAATTTTTTGAATATATGTCAACAACAGCTTTATATTTTTTGACTGTTGTTCATTTATTAAAAGAGGTAAGAATGAAATTAATATTACAGTCCAAACTTTTGAAGATAAAATTTAATTTGAGTTTGTTTTGGAGGTACCATTTTAATATCTAACTTACATTTCTCAATGTCGAGTAAGGATATAATAGAATAAATAAAAAATTTATTGCTTTATGGAATGAATTTTTATAGTATGGTTGTATGTTGAGTTAACATTCACTTGGGAAATGTACAACTGCATATACAAGATGTACCAGCAGGGTTCAAAAGTGTTTGTATTTTGTGATATAAAAATCCATTGTAATAATATATAGCAAGGGTAGCCAAACCTTATTATGATAGGAGCCATATACTGCATATCAGAAATATGTGAGAGTCACATCCCATATTGGAATGTATAACCTACATATATAATTGCATATACATGTAGAATGGGAAATGGAGTTAAGCAGATCTCCTGTTTTGCCCTGGGTAAGTGACTTTAAAAACAATAGGATTGTCCTTATTGGGAAATGAACCACGAACAATGAGAACTCTCATCCCTACACAAAAAGATAGGTAGACCATTCTTGGTCTGGAGACCAAAGGAAATGAATGGACAAACAGTTCCAAGCTCAAATTTGAAAGTGATCAAAGAATTTACATACACACATTCAACTTTGATGCTATTCCTCTATATATATATATACAGTATATAAAGTCAGACTCTTACCTCCTAAGTAATAAGGGGTACAGGTCTGATATATGGGAACCACAATAAGGGTCTAGAAGAGCCATATGTGACTAATGTATTTCACATTCAGCCACATTAATTAATAATTTTCAATTTTAGAATTAGACAGGTCACCATCGATTGGAAACTGTAATGATTAAATTTAAATTAATTGCCTTTTGCCATTTTGAGATGTATATGCCTGGAGCATGATGTAGTATTTACAAGTATTAAAATTTAATTGAATTAATTTAAATTTACTAATTTTAAAATTTTCAGTATATAGAGCAGTGGTTCCCAGCATTTTTAGACTCATGGAATGCTTTAAATAATTATGTGAAGGTTGCGCACACGTTATTTTTAAATATAAGATAATTATGACAGACCTGTTGCTCAGTTTCATAATATTTAACTGTTGTTGATCATTGTTGAGAGTTTATGGTACTAGAATTACAAACTTAATTCACTTTTTACTACCCAAAAATGAACTAGCTGTTTCTCATCATGTGATAATGGAAATCTTTCTCCCTATTCTATGATAGAAAGAGGGATTTAAAAAAAAGAGAAGAATGTTTTAACCAATTAGAAATTCTTGGTAATAGTGACAAATTAAGTTAATTTTTTAAAACAAGTTGACAATTAGAAGGAAGTTACAAGAAAATCAGTCATGCAATCAAAAAAGAATGTAGGATTATTCCGTATTCATGTTCAAACCATGCACAGAACATAATTTCTATCTGTATACATGGCTGGTAATAGCTTATACACACAGGATCTTCCAGAAAGAATGCTACCACTTAAAACTTTAATTATCTTAATTATTTATTATTCAACAAGTATGTGATGTACACCATCAATAGAGTAACCATCCGAGATTCATCTCCTGTCTACATTTAAACATCTCTTGTCTATTGACTCTAGGAAATACTGTAAACAAAAGTGGTGACTCCACAGTAGAGAAGCATTCTGCAGTTTGTAAAATTGGAATCACTGTCAACATGAGTTGACAAGTGATTTAAATTTTACAGTACAAGTAATTTGCAGTATTAGTACAATTGTGGCTGCCGTGGGAAAGTGAATACAGGGAGAACTTGAGTATTGGTTGGATGTGTGCTGTGTGAAACAAGATGCGTGCATTGAGANGCAGTAAATCATTAAATTTTATAAATGTTAAAAGTTTAATTAGAAATTTTTGACAAGACTATGTCTCGTCTCTAAAATTGCGCTGCTGTCAATGGTCAACAAGTATGTGATGTACACCATCAATAGAGTAACCATCCGAGATTCGTCTCCTGTCTACATTTAAACATCTCTTTGTCTATTGACTCTGGGAAATACTGTAAACAAAAGTGGTGACTCCACAGTAGAGAAGCATTCTGCAGTTTGTAAAATTGGAATCACTGCCAACACGAGTTGACGAGTGATTTAAATTTTACAGTACAAGTAATTTGCAGTATTAGTACAATTGTGGCTGCCATGGGAAAGTGAGTACAGGGAGAACTTGAGTATTGGTTGGATGTGTGCTGTGTTACACAAGATGCGTGCATTGAGAAATTGTAATAAGCAAATGTAAAATTTGGATTATAATCCAATATTTGTAATTTCCAAATTTTCAGAATAATTCTTTTATTTGCAGTTATTTCAACTAAAACAACAGAAATTACAATATTTTACTTTTTAGTGGGCTTTCTTTCATACAGCCTAAACAAGAGACAAGCGTTTTTTCAATACTCTCACACGATTTTCCATATTCCAACTGTTTTTTTTTTTACTAATCTCTGTAATAAAATAATTTTTTTCTTATTTAGTGTTAAGGTTGAGGAAATTTTGCAAATAGAATGTCTAATTAACACATGAACTGTGAGAATACATTTGTATTTTTTAATTTTATTCTTTAAGAATCCATTTGAAACTCCTGCCGAATCTTTACTGAAGACTAGCGTTATGATGATTGGCGAATTTGAGTTTGATGCTATTTTCAATGATCCGGAGAATCCCATCTATTTCAAAGGACCAACATACATTTTATTTGTTCTATTTCTTATATTAATGTCAATTATAATCATGAATCTGTTGGTTGGACTTGCAGTCGACGATATTAAAGGTGTTCAAGAACAAGCTCATCTGAAACGACAAGCCATGAAGGTAGGAATCTATATTCTAAAAATATATTTTATGCATTTATTAATTTCTTATTTTTTCTTAGTTAATGTATAAAGATTTTATGATATGAATATAACAGTTAATCTGCACAAAATTTAATAATGCTGTGTATTGTAACAATTGTTGTCTTAACAGAGATGAAATAATGATATGCAAGTATGCCATTTATTTATTAGATTCTTCCATTGACATGTTTCAGTTGACATCCTGTCATCATCAGTATGGAATTCGCCAGAGTTACTTAATCACAATACAACTATATTTCAGAACTCATCACCATTTGCCAACACATTATTATAAATGGCTAGTTATAAAGATTGACAAGATATATAAAAAACGACATATCTGCATACCTCAGGAAGTCAACACAAGATTTTAATTATGTTCTACATCATTTTGCTTTATGGAATAAGTGTACACTGAAGATGGTCTTATAATTGACCAGAATAATTGACTTATTAAAGTTTTGACTTTCTGAACTAAGCAATTATTTTATACATTAATGTAAATGACTGACATTGAATGCTAGGAAAGAGCTTTGGCTATATTTTAAATTTGGACCTTTCCTAATATTATTTATAGTTACGCTACTGCACAAGAGCATTCTTGACACAAAAATGTTGCAGTAGTATAACTAGAATTGATACTAGGAGGTATCTGAATTAGAATGTGCAAACCTATATTCATCTCTCTCTGTATCACTGTCAATATAGCCACATAGTAATGTGGAATAAGAATAAAGTCTTAGATATTGTGTATACATGTATATAAGTACATTTGACATGTTCAGATCTTCCCTCTGTAATTATTTGATTTTTCTTTCATTTATTTATTTACAAAGGTAAACCCAAGCTTTATGAGCAGCCCTAGTTACATTATTGCTCTTGTGTAATGGACAAAGATGCTTCCTTGGGCTGCAGTACCAGGATTTTTCTATTCTTGCTATCCTATGCTTTCTTGTAAGATGTGTGCTTTTTTATTTGATATGTCATACCTATAAATTCCTACTATAGTCTGTCTGTCATTCCTTAATCCGAAGAATAGAGTTAGATAGAAGAAAATCAAGACTAAATATGGAAAACTTAGGAACAGGAAGCCTTGATTAACTATATATGAACTTCTGGTGTACACCAGAAGTCACGTTATTTCACTTAAAAAATTTTTCCCAGAATGGAGTTAGATAGATGACCAGCACGACTCTATTGCTAATAAGAAAAGTATGAAGTGTAGGGGCAAGACACTATGACACTAAAAATATTGAGAACATTGTGATGAAAAATTGCAGCTTGACATTATGACAATAATACAATAATTATATTTATATTCCTATATTGAGTTACGTTATTCTAGCACAAGGGTGGGCAACCTTTTTTATAACATGGGCCAGAATAAATTTTACGTTTTTTCCACGGGCCATAGTAGTTAATTGACACCTTGTGACCTGTAAATTTTTAGTCTGCAAATATGAAATAAATAAATAAATAAATAAAAAGAAATTAATTACTACTGTCGACCTCCCTATAACACTGTTGATTATTCCGTTTTATATGAATTCCATGTTGTATGAGTCACTTAGATTTTACAAATGCGTGTGCCGGGCTGTGAACGGCTCACCTATTTGTAAAATCTAAGTGACTTTAAACACAATAAAANTGGAAAACTTAGGAACAGGAAGCCTTGATTAACTATATATGAACTTCTGGTGTACACTAGAAGTCACATTATTTCAATTAAAAAATGTTAGATAGATGACCAGCACGACTATTGCTAACAGGAAAAGTATGAAGTGTAGGGGCAAGACACTATGACGCTAAAAATATTGAGAACATTGTGATGAAAAATTGCAGCTTGACATTGTGACAATGATACAATAATTATATTTATATTCCTATATTGAGTTATGTTACTCTAGCATACATAATTAAATAACTTTAGTCTTAATTTATGCAATTAAAATTAATTAAATGTTTTTAAGTTTAAGATTGTATATTGTCTAAAAAAATTGTTTGAGCAAAATAGTGAATGTAATTCTCTTTTTAATACAGGTTGATTTAGTTTTAAATGTAGAAAGCGTTCTACCAGTTTGGGCTCTTCGTAAATGTACAGTCAGAATGAGAACAGTTTGTCCAAATGTGAAAACGTTGTATCAAAGAATTGTCTCTTATATATGGCCAACAAGTAACATAACCCCGACACAACATTTTTTTAAAGTTAGTTTAGTTTAATTTTTAAATAAATAAAATTTTTGCATGGATTTGTTTGTTTAACATTGCCAATATATTTTTTTATAGACTGAAATGGATCGTGTTCAAGAGAAACAGGATATGATGTCGAGGAAAATTGAAAACTTACAAAAGCAACTTCTACATTTGAAAAGGCAAAATAAAGATATTTTATTGATGTTATCAGACATGTCTAAACAGTCTGAAGAAGATATTTCAGACAATGATAGTTGTTAATATTTATTATTGATATTAATCTTAATTTTCTAAAGATGATTTTTCATAATTTTATACGGTGTAGGGTCTTCCAAAACAAATTATATTAATTATTACTTAAGACTATGTGAAAAATATAATCCATATTTGATGCAGTATTCTTTCATTTAATTTGAAAAACTCATTGTGTCGATGACAAGTTTTTTGTCCAAAAAGAGTTGTCGTCTGCGCAATAACGAGTTTTTCAAGTCAAATTAAATGATTTAAATGAAGGAATAATGCATTAAATGTGGATTATACTTTTCATTTTCTTTCAAAAGAACTGTTTGAGAGTGTTTTTATGCAACAAGAACTATGTGGGGTACACCAATGAAAGAGTAAATACCCAAGTTTCATCTATCATCTACATACAAACATTTTTTTTTTCTCTGCTGCCTCCATAAACAAAAAATGCTAACTCCTCAATAAAGAAAGCATTTTTTGTTCTGCGGTTTGCAAAGTTGAAATCAGTCATGGCAATTCACTTTAAAATTGTCATTTTCATACAATTTCAAAGTGATCTACTGTGTAACACAACACATTCCTGTTGTATAATGATGAATGATTTCGAGTTTGTGGACTGCAGAACACAAAACACTTCGTCTTGGATATTTACTCTATCAATTGGTGTATGTTGCATAGTTCTTTGGTAATAATTAACATTATTTGCAGTATTTTAAAAAGGTAGCATTTTTTTGGAAGACCTTGTATTTCTGTTATTATTTATTTTAATGTTGCTTCTTTACAACACAGAATCTTATTTTTGTTTCAGTCTTTAAAAAATACAAAAGACTTTACTTTTTTAATGAATATTTTATAAATTACACAAGTTAGCATAACTAATAATACACTGAAACATTTTCAGTTTTATAATTCAATTTTCATAACTGAACTTTTGTATTATCAAAAGAATTGCAGATTGATAATCCTTTTCATCAATCTTTTTAAATTTCTAACTTATAGCCTATTATTTCCTTACAAAGGAAGAATAATTAATGAAAAGTACATTAATTATATTCAAAATTAATTTATAATGTTTCCATAAATACTTTTTATGGTATTTACGTATCTTAATACAGTAGAGTCCCGAAAACTTGGCATTCGATAACCCGGCAGTCTGGATGACTCGGCGCAAGCTGTTATCCTCCCTTCTTTCTGCAAATGATGATGGTCAAGGTCTTATCCAGAACTTAAAGAAAATTAACCTATTGGATGTTGTTGGCTGGGTGGTGGATGCCTAGAATGAGTTAGAGTCATTAACACTAGTTCGTTTCTGGCGAAAACTCCTTGATCATGAGGGAAATCAGTTCATTGAACATGATGATGTAGAAAATTTAAACTTACTCGACCTCCTGAAAAGAGTTCCTGGATGTGCAGAAGCTGATGACAATGACTTTGAACAGTGGTTCCAGAATGATACCAAGCAAGACATTATGTCCGATGCAGAAATTATTGCTGTTGTCACAGTTAATGAAAAAATACCGGAAAATGATAAAGACGTTGACGTTGAGGACTCCACCATACAAGCTCCTAAAATATCACATAGTGAGGGACTAAAGGCTGTTGAAACCTCCTTTCCATATTTTGAACAAGGTGTGTCAGTTATGGACTTACTGTTCCTTCGTCGTCTTCGTGATGAAGCAGCAAAACACAGAGTGCATTGCGAAAGACAATAGGACATTACGCATTTCTTTAAAAAAAGTAGCCAGTTTTTGCAAAGTCGGGTAGTTAATTTTCATTATAGACAGCTTTATGCTTCATAAAGTATTTTTGTGAGGTCTGTCTTATTAGGTAAATTACTGTACACTGTGTATTCATTAATTTTCATTTTCATGTAGTAAAGGCTCTGTGCCTTCATAAAACACGTACTTTTCTTTTGTTTAAGGGCATTTGGGCAGTTTATTCTCTGTTGTATTCTCAAGCAAACAATATATACAAGTACAGTACAGTATTTTCTGAGGAAACACTCGTACTTATTCTTTTTTAACCCCATTCCCAATAACTCGGCATTTTCGCATACTCGGCCACCCTTTGGTCCACATTAGGCCTCGTTTTCGGGACTATACTGTATTACTTAACATGAATTTAATCATTAATTCCTAAAATTAATTTATATGTTAAAATACAAAAAAAAAAAATAGAAAAATATTTTTTTAATAACTTTTATATAGAAAATATTATTTTTATGAAATGAAGTGTTAAATTTGTAAAGTTCTAAATGTGCAATGTAGTTTAATTTTTAAAAATTCATATATGAAGAATTTCAAAACATTTTTCATTCATAAATTGAGAAAAGAAATATGAGAAAACATATTTTAAACTTATTTATTTCTCATATTTGTCTTCTCTCTATCATAATAATAAAAAGTTATATAAAATTCTTCTAATAGTACAATTATCCATTATCCATAGGACAAAATGCTGATAATTTAATACACTAAAACAATAAAACATATATCTCATTAACTTTCAAATTTCAGCAGATATGCAAGGTCTTCCAAAACGAATTCTACTAGTTTAATGTACTTTCGCTGTATTTATATTAATAATTATCCGAGAAGTATGCGCCACACATCAATCAGTAGAGAGTAATCATCTAAGTTTCATCTGCCGTCTGCATTCAAATGTCTTGTCTACAACCTCTAGGAATGATCACAAATTAAAACACAACCCTGCAATAGAGAAGACATTTTGTGATGGCAAAAACATATGGTAGAAATTTGGAATTACTCATCAATATGCAATGTGAGTAATATGCGGAAACCATAGAACTGTGGCCCCTGCATATTACTCCTGCTATGGGAGGAGTGACGACAGATTTTCTACAGTGAACATAGGAAGAATTTGAGTATCAGTCTGACATGTACTGTACTGTACTGTGCAACACACACATCAATTCTCTTCAACACATTGAGAAATTTTAATGGGCAAATGTGAAACTTGGACTTTTTTCCAATGTTTTAATGCACATTATGATGTTCTCGGATAATAATTACAATAATTCAAAATGGTAGCATTCTTTTTGGAAGACCCTGTATGTTAAAACAAACATTTTATGACCTTTTCAAGGCTGTCATCATGCAATTTTTCAAAAAATGGAACATTGCTTGAAAGCTTTGAAAGAGTTTAGCATTCCAAACAGAGAACATTATTTTTTTTTGAAGTTTTAGACATATCCTTCAGTTTAAGTGTACTTTACTAAAACAATAACAGTATAATTTATCAGGGAAAAACTATACAAAAACTGAAACTTCATATAAAGTACAAATATTATCTAAACATTAACTTTCTTACTTTTAGAGATTTGTAGATTTATATATCAATTTAAACAAACAAAAATGTTAAAATTTATATGAATTTTATAGTTAATCTAATTATTTAGATATCATAATGCAGTTTGGTTTTATGTTCATGCTTGTATGTTGTATTTTAATCATCATATTTATTTTACTCTCTTTATCTTTTGGGCACTAAGAAGGTCTTTTTCCGTGCTCATTGTACATTGGCCAGGCTCACAGTCAGGGCAGGATGGTCAGGATCGGGGCCTGACTTACTGGGATGGACCAACCTTGAAAAATTCCTGGGTTGCTTGTCTGGTTTCAATCGTGGATCATCCAAAGTGATAGACTGATATTTTAATTTCCTCGGCCATTCTGTGTAATTGTATCAGTAATTCTTTCAAATATAACTTTATCAAACTCTTATATATAACTCTTTCTAATTCTCTTTATAAGAAATTTATTACTATTGTCTTTCTTTTAATAGTAATTGCATCTTTTGATAATGGGAATTTTAATTATGCAACAATGATAATTCTTTTAAAAATCACCTTAAGATAGATTTACAATTTAATATACTATCCTACCAAAAGTAACACGATGCTTATCTCTGCAAAGTGAATCAGTTGTTAATTTCAATAGCAAACCATGTAAATCAGAACCTTATAGGCATCTGCTATTCACCATTTATATGCCACTCACAGTTAACTAATATGCCTTGGTACAAGGAACTTTTAGTCTGAATGTACTCACATTAGTTATTTGTCTGCTTGTGATATTTCTGCTAAATGAAAGTCACCAGGTCAACAGTTAGTTTTGTAATTACCAGATGGAAGAGAGAGGAAAGTGAGGATCAGAAATTATGCAAACTGTCTATCATCTGTAAAAGAATAGGTTCTACAATCTCAGGAGAAATGGAGGAAAATACCACCTGAGATGTATCTGAAGTTAGTGGAAAACATGTCACACAATATTCACTATCAATAAGGCCAAAGTAGGTACCACTAAGTACTAAAATTGCTAATAAAATATTATTTTTGTTACTTGCAGAGATGTCCAATTAATAAGTGCACACAAACCTTATCCTTCCACCAATAATTCTTTACCGAACGAATGTTTAAAGCGTCATTCATAAGCTTTCACCAGGTTCAAAATAGACAAAATTGAATGTTCTCCACAATGAACACTCAATTACATGAATATTCTAAATAGGTTAACTGATTTTAAAATTCAGATTACATTTAAACTGGTGTTTCACGAGCGATACTGAAAACATTAGTTCAGTAAAGAATTATTGCTGGAAGGATAAGATGTTCGGTGAGCTTTTTGAGATTTTGTTCCAGTTTGTTTTATACATGGTGTCCTATTACTTTTGGTAGGATACATTTAAACTTTTATAAAAATATAGTTAGCATTTGAAATTTACTATTCTATTTTTTATATTCCTTATACTCTTGATACTCTTGATAGTTTTAGAATGAAATGAAAAAAAATATATCTCATTTTCTTTCTCTCTCATTATTCATTTCTATGTTTATCTTAGAGCTATTTATGGTCACAATTTCTAAAAGATTTTGAAAGTCATGCAGTAAATCATTAAATTTTATAAATGTTAAAAGCTTAATTAGAAATTTTTGACAAGACTATGTCTTGTCTCTAAAATTGCGCTGCTGTCAATGGCTGCACACCTTAGAGGTGTGAAGGAGTACATGTTAGGAGTTGCAATTTGGCACAGAGTATTTGGTGCCCAAATCATGTGCACATAAAATAAATCAAACTTATAGGTAGTCAGGAGACCGAGAACTAGGTCAAAAGAAAATACGAAATGCTGAGACTGTTTCTACAAACTGGCACAAGTGTGAGACTTGCACCTGCGTTGATTGCACTCTCTGAGACATAGTCTCGTCCCAAAAATGGCTTTACTGTTTTACTTGTTATATTTTTTAAGGAATACTTTTTATAGACATATAAAGAAAACTTTACATTAAATTTTTAGACTATTTTACTCATTTTATTAACTTAAATACGCCATATGATTTATATATTTGTTTATTTATCTTGAATTAGACTTTTATATAAGTTGAAAACAATGTTTTTTTTCAATTTCAACTTTTTTATCCCATGGGATTAGATGCAGTAGTGCATTATAACTTCATAGGGCCCAGGAAAATTTGAATTAGAGGATCCCATGTATAGTGTTGACTTCAGATATTTTTCTTTGGGGCAGTTAAGTTCTTTGCTGTGCCTGCACCATACCAGCAATTTAGGATCCCAGATATGGTGCCAAATTTAAATTTCAGTATTTTTCTACAGCAATGAGTTTATAAAGATTGGTTTGGGCTGTTGGTGAGTGCCCCAGGCAATTGCCTCCTTTTGCCCGGAGGATAATGCACCACTGCTAAGATGGCCTTTTTTCTATACCCATTGTGGGTTTCGTGAGGTTCACAATGTGGCAGCTGGATGATGAGAAATGGGGCCTAACACAATGACAGACCACTCATAAAAAATTTCTGAGATTGCTTTGGATACATGTGCCATAGGTTTGCCATCCTTAGTCTAGTGATTTTAACATAATTGTAACTTTTCTGACTATGATTATTCACTAGTCATTTTCATAGCTAGAAATTGATCTTTAGATTTTTAAATAATTTTTCTGTCCTGATGAAGCCCTTATTGTATGCCTATATGGATTCAGCTAAGCTGCAATGTAGCAGCTTAGAATGAAGAATGGACTCAACAGTGGTCAGATCATCCTACAAAATTTCTGAAGATCTGGCACAGATCTGAACCCAGATCTACTAGATGGTTGGCTCACTTTATGCTTTTGCTGCCTCAGTCATCCAACCATCAAAGTAATATGATTGAAGTAATATTAGTTTTACTTTAGTTTTCTAACAAGCTCTGAAGCAATTGTTCTGTTTGGCCACAAGCATTGTATTGGTGTGGCTTAAATAATAAAATAACAGAAAAAAGAATGAATCTCATAATTGATTTTTATACACACACAGATTTTGTATCAAGGTAACTTTAGCATGAAAATTCATAAAGCTCAGCAATGTGTTGATGAACAAAAATAACTACTTAGTTCAGGAAACCAATACTTTTAATAAAAGAAATATATTAAGTGTCAGTTTCTTGAGCCGAACAGTTATTTACTTATAAAATTACTTACTTATTTTCCTCACAAATGTTAACAAACAACTGTTAAGTTTTTTTTAATTAAATCTAATGGACTAGGCTGTCTTATATTTGTTTTTCTTTGGTTCGTTTATCTGTCATCACATCATTGATGGGAGAATTCCTCTGTTCTTTTTCTGTCGTATCATTATCATTGTCATCGAAAAATTGATTCCGAAAGCATTGATATTTAAGCAACTCTATTTAATCAAAATTCAAATAATATAATTTTCTAAATATTTTTGTATAAAATACTTCTTAATAAATACTATGCAAACAGAACAGTATTGAATTAATTTTGTTACTTAATTGTTAAACAATTGTATTTATGTTTAATGTGACTGTGATTGAATTTATAATGTTACAAAATGTATAACATAAGTAATTAGTTACTCAGAATTACAAGAACAAATTTTTATTTTGCCAACTTTTAATCAAATTTATTTATGAAATATTTTATAAAAGTAAATCTGTATTATATTCCTGTTGTATTGTAATTATGTATGTAAAATTAGTTTGTATATGTCTTCAAGACTTTATAATTTTTTATACATTTATCAAGAATGCTAAATGTCGCCTACAAAGGGATTAATAGTGATGCAATTAATAAGTGTGGAAATGTCTCTCCAATAAATCTGTCTTCCTGTATTATGTAAACACATTGAAAATTTATTTACTGACAGCATAATAAATTTTATTATATGTAATTAAGTAGCAAGAAAATAATGATAATTGAACAAGACAGTTGATATTTGTAAAATTTGTATTAAACTTTATTTTTATGACTTTTTTATGATTAAAAAACTAAAATAAACTTAATTAGAAATGAGAAAGTTGTCATTTTTTTTATATAATTAATCAAAGAAATTTAATTGTAGAGTGATAAATGTATTAAAATTGATTCCAAGAATACACATCTAGATACAAAATTATACACATTTCATCCCCATTTTCATGACCCAGTTTGTTGTATGACATAGACCAGTGGCAGATTATGTTCCTTTGAGGCCCTAGGTGTAATTTTGTTACAAGGCCCTTTATGTAAAAAAGTTTTTTTTTAAATATTAAAAAGAAAATCCTTAAGTAAGTTTTTTGTTCTTTCTTTATAATATACACTTTTTAAAGGTTCACCAAATATTTTAGAGGCTTTCATTTTTTTTTGCTATGTAATTTTTGAGACCCTCGAGGCAGGTAATCAGCCACTTTTTAGCTAATTATTTGCCCAAAGTCGAAAAATTGATAAAATATACAGTAACACTGTCCTCAATACAATCTCATTGCAGTGCCAATAAAAGACCCTTTTATTTATTCAAATATTTTTCATTGTTGATTTAGTTCCTGTTTGGGTTGTTCTGGATCCATCGTAGGTTGAGAGTATGGTGCCACGAGCTAGAATATACTACGTAGAGTGGCTGAAGCAACGCCATGTTTCAAGAAAATTGAATACACGTCCGCCATTTTCCTTTTAGTCAAGAGGGCTTGGCATTTGTGTTGTGTAAAGGCAACCAGCAGGAATATTCCAAGTTGCCACCAAGAATGCTGTAACCATAGTCACAGCTACTCTATGTAGTATATTCTAACTCGGTATGGGGTATACTTGAGTGAGTTAAGCTTGTACAACTTGAGACTAAGCACTCGGATATATATTTTCATCATATAAACATATTTTAAATTATTCTTCACTACTAATACGGGAGTTATTCTTATGGTCTGTCTCCCGAATGTCGCACATTTCTATCAGACATTCATGTGAAATAAACGTTTCCGGAAATACCACGAGTATTGTATTACAATAAAACTAGATAGACTCTAACAAGACACGAAGATATTTAACATAATTAGGGGCTGTCTGTAAATTACGTTTGCATTTTCCTTTGAATTCACTCTCCCCATTGTACCAGTTTGTCAAAGTTTCCATAACACCCTCCCCTCTTCGGACGTCTAGTAAAACTCAATCCCTCTTCAAAATCTTTATTACTTTATGAATAATAACATTTAATAGAATAAAACTGACATCCATTGAAGTTTAACCCAAATATAGCCTAAAATGTTAAATTTAAAAATGGTAGAGAGATCTGAAATACTGAAATGCTTACTTGTAATAATCCAGTTACAAGATGAAACTTTAAAAGGAAGAATTGTTCTCTTTACTGCTTCATATATGTGGTATATGAAACATTGAGGAACTGTATCGTGATCTGCACAGGAATAAATAAGGTTGCACAATGTAATGATGTAATTTATTTCTTCCTGTTTGTGCTATTGCAATCAGTTTTAAAGTTTTGATTGAACTATGGCCATTGAAATGAATCAATGTTGTGATTCTTGCGATAAACTTCAAAATATACCACACATACATGTATTGTTTTTTGTTTGTATTATTTCATTCTTTTTAAAATATATTATGTGACTTGGAATCAATAAAAAACGAGCAAATTTAGTCTATCAGCTAGACAAAATTTTCTAAATTTGCGTTTTACAAAATCGTTATGTATGGAATTGAATTTCATAAGCATCTAATGATGTTTTGCAATTACAATAGGATCCTTAAAATTGTATTGAATTGATGGAGTAAGGCAACGCAACAAATGAGCAATTTTCCAATTGAAGGGTGCCTTCCGAGAGGACTTCCTTTGGTAAACTGGCCTCTATATTTGGTCTTAGACACGCGAAGAAAACCCAGAAACCTTTAATAGACCAGTTCGTTCTTCAGGCGCGAATTCTCGACTAGTATTCTCTTTGCTCAACTTTCAGTCGATCTCAGCACAGTGGATTCTTCAGGCTTCAGATTTGGTTTATTTGTTAACTGCATCGCGACAGGTGGGCAATCTGCCGAGAGGGATACCTCCCGGAAGAACTTTCTAAGGGAAACTGGCTTTTATTTCCTATTTCAGTGTTACAAATGTAAATAGAAGCCAGAAAACTTTGTGTGACCGGCTCAAACCCATGATTAACTATCAGTGTTCGATGGTTTTATCCACTAGGACACAAGTTGGCCTTCAAGCTTTAGTGTTTGATTACTTTCCTCACACAAACTACCAATATTCGATAGTTTTATCGAATAGGCTATTAAAGCATAATCATACGTTATATTTTTCATATAAATAACACATATTTATATGGAAAATTTTCAAGAAATACTGACACTTTTTAAAAATATACACAACATAAACTTTTCTCTTAATTTCTTTTCAGCACATTAAGAAATGTTTCTGTATTATAATGTACAGTCGATCGCCCTATAACACTGTTGATAATTCCGTTTTATATGAATTTCATGTTGTACGAGTCTCTTAGATTTTACAAATACATGAGCCGTTCACAGCCTGGCACACGTATTTGTAAAATCTAAGTGGCTCGTACAACATGGAATTCATATAGGGGGGTCGACTGTACTGTACACAAAGGTTGATAATGATAATTATTCTACGAACTTTAAACTTCAGAATATTGCAGTTTGTCAATTACGTTTAGTAAAATATATTTATTAGAACTAACAATTACATTTATTAGCATTATAATTATCGCGCACAGGACATGTAAAGAAGGTAATTATAATATTTAATGTTAATTCTAAATTTTTTCTTTGAGAAATTTGGGAGTTGCAATGACATATTTTTGAAATTTACGACAGTTAAATGTTATTAAACTTTTGGCTAAAATAATCTTGTTAGAATATAATAAAACATTGTGGAGAGTAAACACGAACTCAAATATTTGTCTGAAACTGCAAGTGAGAACGAGAAAACCGCTTCAATAATGGCAAACGAGAGAGATGTTGATAAGTCAACTAATGATGAAGATACGCAGAACACGGGAAAAGGAGAGCGCAAGATTGAAATAAGTCACATTCAACGAAAACAACGAAAGACCCGAAAAAAAAAAGATTACTCGAAAGTAATTCTAGTGCTTCATCGGGTGAATATGATTATTTACTTTAATTTCATGTTTCTGTTTATTAAGATGGGAACCACCGCTCTGAAGGATCTTGGATCGAATTTTCGGGGTGCTCTTTTAGCGAGCCTATTATGGGTTCGGCCAGGCCCACAATGGGGCGAACGAATGGNTTTCTGGCAAGCTCAGCATAGGTAATCGTAGTTAAACAGGGGGCGGCATAATCGGTATTGCACACGGGCGTTCAAACAGCTAGCGGCGCCCCTGCCTATTTCCTATTTCAGTGTTACAAACGTAAATAAAAGCCAGAAAACTTTGTGTGACCGGCTCAAACCCATGATTAACTACCACTGTTCGATCCACTAGGAGACAGGTTGGCCTTCAAGCTTTGGTGTTTGATTACTTTCCTCACACAAACTACCAATATTCGATAGTTTTATCGAATAGGTTATTAAAGCATAATCATACGTTATATTTTTCATATAAATAAAACATATTTATATGGAAAATTTTCAAGAAATACTGACACTTTTTAAAAATATACACAACATAAACTTTTCTCTTAATTTCTTTTCAGCACATTAAGAAATGTTTCTGTATTATAATGTACAGTCGATCGCCCTATAACACTGTTGATAATTCCGTTTTATATGAATTTCATGTTGTACGAGTCTCTTAGATTTTACAAATACATGAGCCGTTCACAGCCTGGCACACGTATTTGTAAAATCTAAGTGGCTCGTACAACATGGAATTCATATAGGGGGGTCGACTGTACTGTACACAAAGGTTGATAATGATAATTATTCTACGAACTTTAAACTTCAGAATATTGCAGTTTGTCAATTACGTTTAGTAAAATATATTTATTAGAACTAACAATTACATTTATTAGCATTATAATTATCGCGCACAGGACATGTAAAGAAGGTAATTATAATATTTAATGTTAATTCTAAATTTTTTCTTTGAGAAATTTGGGAGTTGCAATGACATATTTTTGAAATTTACGACAGTTAAATGTTATTAAACTTTTGGCTAAAATAATCTTGTTAGAATATAATAAAACATTGTGGAGAGTAAACACGAACTCAAATATTTGTCTGAAACTGCAAGTGACAACGAGAAAACCACTTGAACAATGGCAAACGAGAGAGATGTTGATAAGCCAACTAATGATAAAGATACGCAGGACACGGGAAAAGGAGAGCGTAAGATTGAAATAAGTCACATTCAACGAAAACAACGAAAGACCCGAAAAAAATTACTCGAAGGAATTCTAGCGCTAAATCAGGTGAATATGGTTATTTACTTTAATTAATTAATTTCTTGCTTCTGTTTATTAATTACAATATTAAAACAAACCGGTTGCTGCTTACTAGAGCGAACCCAAATATATTGATAAAATTACAAAACACATATCCGTAATTGAGAAAATGAGAATAATGAAAAGAGAAGACCAGCAATTCGCTTATGTTTTTTACTTATCGGAAAATAAACAAGAGAATTTCTAGCATAAAATGCGCATTTTTTTAAAATAAAATTTCCATGGACGGCTGGATGGCCGAGCGGTTAGGATGGGAACCACCGCTCTGAAGGATCTTGGATCGAATATTCGAGGTGCTCTTTTAGCGTGCCTATTATGGGTTCGGCCAGGCCCACAATGGGGCGACCGAACCCATAACAGGCTTGCTAAAAGAGGCCCTCTTAGTTCCCACAGGGCGAAAAGTATATATATATATATATATTTTAACTCTAGTGTATGTATATAGTCAAATTAAATATAGACTAGTTTTAATGATAATATTTAAAATTTTAATTATTTTTGAATTCGTACACGTTAGTAAATCAGGAGAAGATGGCCTTCTACCATTACGCATTGCTGCCAGATATCGAGAAAAGGTAATAATAAATAAAAATGTTAATTAATTTTAAGAATAATAAAAAAAATTAAAAGTATTATTAAAAATTAATTAATATCGATTATCGTAAAGTAATAATAATAATAGTAATTTAATTAATTCATGAAATCGAATAATTCAATTCATAAAAAGAAAAAAAAAAGNAATAATAGTAATTTAATTAATTCATGAAATCGAATAATTCAATTCATAAAAAGAAAAAAAAAAGATTTGTATGGCATCACGTGATAAGCTTAAACGGAGGAGAGAAGGCGAAATGTATTAGGAAGATGGACTTTGGCTTTTTCACCGGACTTTTATATTCGTTTTGATCGTCGTCATTATCTTATTTTGATCGAATAATAATGGGATCGATCGTATTAACGACCCTCTCCATATTTCTGGGCTTATTTTTTATCTTCGTAGGTTCTATGAAGCTAACACCAAGTATCAATAGAGATATGCATCGAGAAATTGTAAGCATTCTCGTTTAATCCATTTAATAATAACATTCTTACGCTGTTCATTTCATGTAAAATACATTGTTGTGCAGGTGAATTATACTGTTATTTAGCTCTATTACTTCTAAAGTATTCATGTATAATTTTGAGATGAACTTTATGAACTTTCAAGTTATATAATGAAACTTGAGTGCAAGTAAGATACAATATAATATGGAGTCAGTGGTGCAGTAGTGCATCCGGAGGGAAGCCGAGGGGCCCCGGTAAACTCCGAAGAGAAAGGAAACAAAACACTTATGTTTACCAAAAATCTTTTCCTAATTAATATGTCTTTTTATTTATATTGTGTCGTGTCTTCTATATTACTAATAAATTATTGGTTACGTAAGGTCAGAATATTATGGATTTCGCGTTAAAAAGTTTATCCGTTTAACTAGGGCTGTGGAGTTGTGTAAAAATCTACCGGCTCCGACTCCGACTCCGGCTAAAACACCAAAACTCCACGACTCCAACTCCAACTCCAACTCCACAGCCCTGCCAGGGCTGTAGAGTCGCGTAAAAATCTGCCGACTCCAACTCAGACTCCGACTTTCCCTTACCATCCGACTCCAACTCCACAGCCCAGTGTTTAACTCCATTCCTCCGAGATCAAATCCCGACTGTGTCACAGAGAATTGACAGGGTTAACTGTTCTGAAATGTATCGAACTTTCTTCTTTGTCTTTGCGTTTCCCTGTGTTTTATGTGGGATCGGCATTCCCGTCTTTAATCTGTTTTACTCTACTTCTCTCAATTTGGGTGTCTTCTCTCCCGAGTCCTCTGCCACCTAGTCTCTCCGTCTCGGCTTCCTCCTCTCTATTACTTCTGATATAGTCCTCGTTTCTCTCTGTATGACTGAAGCGTCTTAATCGACTTTCCTGCAAATGGAATAATGAAATGTGTCTGAATACTTTGTGTAATTTATATTATGGTTACGTTCTGACTAAATTATCTTGATGGCAGAAATTGCAGGTATTAAAACTGTTGTTAATTTTACTAAATAATTCTTCGATATTGGTGACGAGATGATTAAATATATCAAATCGATGCATCATCGTATGGTTAGAATAAAAACATGCTTCTTTTTAAATATACCTAACTCGTTTTGTGGGATGACATTCTAAACTAATCAATTCATTTATAATAAGAGATCAAGTATATTTTTTTATATTTGCATGATTTTTATTAATACAGTAATTATAATAAATATCTCCAGAAATACTGCAGGGTTATATATAGATTTGTTAACCTTATATTCTAAGCATTATTTAAATATATACTATATATTCTGTTTACAACATTTAAAAACAATTTTTTAATTATGATTTTAAGTTGTGCAAGTTTAAACTTTGGCACGATTTCAGAAAATAAATATAAATATTAATTAATGCGAGTTTATATAATAAATAATTTAATTACAGAATGAGAAATGATTTTCGGTACTATTTGCTAATCAAAGAAACTAATGCAGAATCTAAATTAATTGTTCAAATTCATTATATTCTGATATCCCAGTAATAACGAAAGAAGTTGTTATTAAAATATTACTTTTAATCTGTTTAAAAACAATGGAATTTTTATTAAGTTTGAAATATAATCAAATAATTATTTCAATGAATTATGCTTCTATTACATTTCCTTGTAATAAGGATTGTAGTAAATAAGTTTTAACTTAAAGAAAAAAAAGGCAATGTTAATACAGGTATACCTCGCCTTACATCAGTAATTGGCTCCAGGAGAGCTGACGTAAGCCGAATTTACTTGTCTCCGAATCTACTTGTCACTAGGCTAAACGATAAATTACCATTCCCGGTTCTGTATTTTATTTATTAATGCATTTTCAATAATATATGGTTAATAAGGATCTATTTTAAGCATACAAACAAATAAATTTTAGTTTTTAATATAGTACAGAAAAAAGTAATCTAAATTTACGAATGCATGTATTGTAAATACAGTACATACTTGTAAATGTATATATTTTAATATGATGTTATGTGCTTTAAACACTTTTCTAGTGATATTACGACTTCACTATTTGTGGCGGACGGACGTAAAGTCGAATAAAATGGCTTAAACTTGATTTTTATTTTTCCATATACTTTTTTGACAATGACGTATAATCGGGAACGACGTAACTCAAAACGACGTAAGTCGAGGTATACCTGTAAGTTACAAAGTTGTAGTCGTAAATCTTCTTCGAATAATTAATAGTTACAAGTCACTGTACATAATATAATTCTTTACTAATTTCTATGTACAGTAGTAAAAAATTTTATATATAAAAATATATTTTTCCTCTTAGTATGTAATAAAATTAATTATAATATAAACTTATTCTTAATTTATAAATTTTATTGTAATAATAATAATAATAATTTACTAAATCTATTAAACTGCTAAATATAACTAGGAAATCATAGAGATGATTGAGATTAGATTATAAAAAAAAATTAACAAAAATTATGAAACTATTAACTACAAGGACATAGTAAACATGCTTGAATCTGAGCCAGGTGCTGTAAAAACATAAAATTAAACTAATAATAATTTTTCATTTTCATACATGTACATTTGCATATACAGTATCAAGTTTTGATTTTTCTATTGGATTTGTGTCTGCATATATTTGTGAAATGCATAAAACAGTAATATTTAACATAGTAAAGTAGAAACATTTCTAAAGATAATACACAATTAAAGTTTTATTATATAAATAGGTTTTTTTTATATACATAAACTGCTCATAACAAGTCAGCATAATGAATTTTATAATTTTTAAAGTAATATATATTGTAGTTAAAATTGTTTTTGATAAAGAAAATTATACATTAACAGTAAGTTTAGACTAGAAATAACTTTTTTCCTTCTAAACTTATTGTTTTATAGTTAACAATAGAATTAGGTCTGCATTTAAAATACATTATAATACAAGTATGTGATGATATTGTTTCTCTATTTAGATGTTATTTATATTTATATAACATCATAAAATATCTGTGGGATAAATTTATTATAAGGTAACATAAACTGTTGATGTTTAAGCTGTAACAATGATAATTGTAATAAGTATGAACTAGCCACTGTAGTTAATTGGCTGAAACAATCAATGCACCTCTAACGGGATGAAGTTTAAAGAACACAAAACATTTCAACCTGGTTGATGGGCCATTGTAATCGGACCAAAAACATTATTGTTTAACTTCACCTACCATTAAAGGTGCATTGATAAGTTCAATAATTATTATATAGCTGAATTAATTATTGAATGTAAACAAAACAGCAGAATTAAACTGTAGAAGAAAGCATTACAGAAAACTACAATTTATTTTCTTAACCACAACAAAATTATATTTAATCAATAGCTTGATTTTTATTTTTATTCATTAAAGAAGAAGAGTTTTGTAGAAATACTAATTAAGGAATCTTATATAAATCTTCAGTAATACTATTTTTTTAGTGTTGTCTGTAAGATAAGAATCTTTCTTATACCTGTGTAGGATAAGCATGATTAAAAGGACATTAAGTAACTTATCTTTTCCTTCGTGTTTCTCTCTCTTACATTCATTAAATCTGTAATCCAACACTGAAAGATAGTAGTACTGCATGTATTGACAATCTTAAATTATTAAGTAAATATTGATTATGTATTTTTTCTCACATTTATTTATTTGATAAGATTCTAAAGAATTCCCTTGTTTTTATATTAAACTTTGTATTATATTTTATTTCATTTACTAAATATAATTATAATTAATTATGTTACTAAGGATATAATTATTATAACTGAAGTTATATTTCTATATATGTGTATGTTAGATAAAGGCTTCTATACCAATCAACGTATCCATGCCAAATTTGGCATAAATATTCTTTGACATTCTAGAAAAAATACTACAGGGATCTCCCACCCCAACTATTGCTAAAGCCCATTCCTTCTTTTGTGTTTTGTAGTTTCATTATTGTAAATATTCGGATCAATAAAAGTATAGCCAAACAATTACCGGATTAAATCGGGCTACGTTACCACTACTAATAATTATTAAATCCCGAGTAATTTGACACTAGAGGTAGGAATTAGGACCTCTACAACTGGACCGATTCTTTTGATCATTGCACCTTGAGATGTTTATATATGTTAATAAATGTACAGTATATTTTATTTGCGAACACAATTCTTTTTATTGGATTTTCTCAACACAGCCTCGTCAATTCCCATCTCCTCAAAAGTTCAAGCAACTCCGGGAACACACAGCTAATTAATTATAATAATTATATAATAGATGTTATAAATTCATTAAACTTTTAGATTAAAATAAAAATGCAGCACTACAGAATATCAAATTGTAAATTTTTATTCGACTTCTTCCCATTTTTTAAAAAAAATATAATTGATCAAAAATTAATTTCAGGCAAATTTTGATAAATCGTTTTTTTTAATTTATCGAGTTAAATTAAATGCTGAAATTAAATTTATTAATTCAAAATCTGTTTAATGATTAAGTCAATTTTAAAACAAATCAGGAAAAGATGAAATTTTAAGATTTTTTTTTTAAAGAAAATGTATATCTAATTTATTGATAATGAACAGTTGCAAATTTAAAAAAAAATGATGAAATCATATACAAGTCTTTTTTAGTAATATACAGATAAAATTAATAGCTAGCCGAACCTTTTACTTAAAAAATAATTAATACTATTAATATAAATCAAATCAAATTTAATTATAAAACTGATATTAAAACCAAGTTGAAACCTCTATACTAGTACATGTACTTTTGAAACATTAAATTTGCAAACATGAGCTGAAAAATAGATTTTATTTACTTTCATATACTTAAACCGACATTGCCTAGCCTATGTTGTTTTCTTGTCTTGTCAGGTTATCAAGACTGCCAAGCTGTGGATAACATTTCCTTCTTGAAATTAATGCATACACCATTTCTAGAAGCTTAGAAAATTTCAA
Source organism: Centruroides sculpturatus (assembly GCF_000671375.1). Classification (NCBI taxonomy): domain Eukaryota; kingdom Metazoa; phylum Arthropoda; class Arachnida; order Scorpiones; family Buthidae; genus Centruroides; species Centruroides sculpturatus. The sequence goes on from NW_019384631.1 coordinate 463,983, forward strand.
ACACATCCATTGATTTAATTTGTTGACATTGAACACTTTTTTTTTTTTTTTTAATAATTTAGCCTGGTCTCAACATGCCGACACTCCTGGCTCGCTGTTTTATTTTTAATTTAAAATTAAATAAAATTATTATTTCTGAATTTTTAACATGAAAGATAAATCTTGTCATAATTTTTTCTTTTAATTTATGGCAATCTGGAATTTTTTTTAAACTTTTAATTTCAACTAATTTTGAATATTGTAAGAGGACTTTCTTTGAATCCTACTGATGTAATACATTTGTTACAGGTTTTTGAGATTTGTTCTATACNTTTTTTTTAATAATTTAGCCTGGTCTCAACATGCCGACACTCCTGGCTCGCTGTTTTATTTTTAATTTATGTTTTCATTTTAATACATAAATTATTTGTTTGTCAAATTTTGAAATATGTGAGTCGTTAAATGTTGTAAATTTGAAATAAGCTGTTAGAACTCTGTTTTTTTTTTTCTGTAATTTGTGATTTATGTGTTTTTAACCCGAGGCTGACCTCTGAATGGCTTCAAAAACATTTGTTTTAATTGTATTGCTGGAAAAGTATATAAGTTGTAGAGTTATTGGTATATTGATTTCCAGTTTTCTGCAAGTGTTTTGTTTTATATCTAATTATTAAATTAGTCTTATTATAGTCCAATAATATGGCAGATCATTTATAGTCATTAATAAAACATGGGAGATAAACAATTAGACATGAAGCAATCACAAGAAACATTTTACAGTATTAAAAAACTTGGTCTTTTAGTACTTTTAGTACCTTGTAATGTAAAAATTACATATGTTTTTAGAGACTAATGATTTTTGGGATAACTCTTAGTTGATAAAATTATTAGAAGTAATAGCAGTAAACAATTTCAAATCTTCTTTATTTATCTGTAGCACTATTTGTTGTTTGTTTCCAAAATTAATAAGGGGAAAAGAGTTATCAGAATTATCATATTTCAACGAACTTAATACAATATTTTCTATCAACTTTATACTTTATTTTTTAACAAATAAATTAAATTAAAAATCTAGTTTCTCTGAAAAAGGAAGATCTGTGAAAGATTTTATCTTTCACAGATCTTCTTTTTAATTTATATTGATAAACTAGAAATCTTGGATATTCTCCAACTCAAGTGGTTTGTACCACCACAAAGAAATCTTACTTCTGTACAGAAAAATAGCATTAAACACTAAACGTTACAGCTAATTATTGATTGATATTACCGCTAAAATAACAGAACTGTCTTTTGATGTTAATTTTGAAAACAACCAAAAACATACAAAGATATAAAAATCGTCATTTTCAGATTGAGAACAAAGCATTTTTTGGAGTTAGAGTGACCGGACATCCTCGATTTCTGAGAATAGTTCCTGGTTTTGCTCCTTTTTTAATGTTTGAATGTAGAATAATGCATTAATTAATGCATCAATTATCACCAATTTATAGATCGATAAATAAAATTTTCAAAAATAAAGTCGAATCATTTCTAGACTCCATTTTCACTGATTGTGAAACATGTCCCTGTTCGATCGTAAATGATACAGTCCGTTAAGTGATTAAATCATTTTCGTAATTATCGATACATTCTAATTTCCAATAATGTTTCCATTAATTACATGTAATTGATGTTATTTTAATCTTTTTACTGTAAATAAGATTATAATTCTCATATCATTGTATTTAATATTAACATTATTCGTCAGTCTACTTTTTACATTAATGTATTCTAGTTATATTCTACAATATTATAGTTACTTTTTATTCTGTAATTTTATCATGTAGAGTTTTTATGGTTTCTTTTATGGAGCATGATAGACATTTCCCTATATTCCTGACTCGTTCATGGTATGAAAATGAATCCTTACTTTTATGTAGCATTTGGAAAATTATCACATTTTATTTAATGCAAATTAATGCATTTTATTACCAATTTATGTTCCATTTACTCTATAAAATATGATTACAATTTTTGTTTCTACATGAGAGCGGAGATATGTTGTTCCATTAGTTTACGTCGATGATATAAATTAATATTTTAATCAGAGTTTTAAAGAAAGATGATAATTTATGCTCAAATTGGTTAATTTTCAACAGAAACAATCTCTTAGAACAAATTAGAAGCATAAATTAATATAAGAACTTTTAATTTATGCTTCATTTACTTTTTGATTTAATTGTTTAAAATATTTTCATTTTCAGAATTTGTTATTCATTTTCCATTTCAGATTTTTTAATATTTTTAATGTATTTTAATGATAAATTTTAATTGAATTTAATAGCGAGAAGTTCTGCGTTGTTAAAAAATTGTTCTTTTCTAGCGACGAAACTTTGTCCAATATGCAAAAGTATTTCCACTGGCAAAGACGTTTGCATTTAAAGTACCTTCAAAGTACTACAGGTTAACTGTTGGTTGGACTGAGGTAATCTGTGGCACTATACTTGTTTTTATACCTGGTAAGTATCGTATATTTTAGATGTATACCAGATTAGACGAATAACAATTTATCCGAATTACAGTCGTTTCATTTCCGACAATCAAACTTCAATTTAAGCAACATTATGTATTCAAAGTTATTTAATGAAAATAATTATGTTAAATTTTCAATTATAGGAATGATAAAGCAATTGGCTAATGTCCTCCTCCTTATGATGATGACCGGTGCTTTCTATACTCATACAATAATGGAAGATAAATTTGAACGTACGGCACCTTCTATAGTTTTTGCCTTGATGTTGGCTTGTAGGCTGGTAGTGTTTTTCCAAGTGAGACGAAAAGAAAAGAAACAGAGCAAATTACTTGCAAGCAAATCAACCGTTTCAAATAAAGAAAATTTGAACAAGGAAACAAAGCAAGACTAATTAAATGATGTGCAAGAATTAATTATTGAATTATTAATTTCAAAAATTAGAATATAATTTTATTTAGAAATATTTTTACATATATATATATATATATTGTTTATCATTTATTTGATATTACTTTATATAAAGTTTATTATTATTATAATATATATTTATTATTACTAGTTTAAAAATGTTAAAAATGTTAAATTAAATATAAGATCATCGGGCATGTACCTAAATAATTGAAAGAATGAATATCAATCTGGTCGATCACGAGAGTACGATTTTTATACACGTAGTTTCGATCTTTGATCACTAAAGATGTCTAGTAGATACTTACTTTCATTTGACAGATTTTAACATTTATATTTCACTCGTCAATCAGATAAATGAATTTACAGATACCTCAATGATAGTATTTGATAAATAAAGTCATATTTTTATGATAAATTTATTAAATTAATACTCTGGATTATACAGTAAATGATCTATAAAGCGTTTATTATCGAAAAGACTTATAATGTACTGTACGTGCGTAAAGAATGCTATGAAAGTAGACCGACTTTTAACAAGCTAATTATATCATATAATACGTAAATATTCTAAAATTATATTTTATGACACGTATATATATATATTTACGTGCTTAATTACTGAAAAGCCATTCTTGTCCTGTTCAGAGCTTGCTTTACTGCTCATTTACTGTAAAGCCAAATAATCTGTCCAATTTTATTTTATTTTTTAAACATCACATTTCATGTTTCTTCTATTATTTTGGTACATGTTCAATAAGATTTATTAAGTTTAATCATTTTATATTAATTTTATCTATATAGACCAACTTAGAAACCATATAAAATTATCCGTTTCGGCTGTATTCCGTTTATCGATTATCGAATCATTATTGTTATATTAAGTTTTTAAAACTTGCAGACAAAAACAAAATGGCAGCTACTTAATAACGGTAAACCCCTAAGGTGCCAACGAAAGGACGACACGACTGTCTCTAATGTATTTTGACACTTAATCTTTATAAATTTGATTTTTACTTGCAGATTTTTCATATTTTGCATCGATTCCACGCTGTGGAAATATATGTAGTTAGGATTAAAATATTTAAAACATTTGTTTATAATAGTAGTAGAGAAAATTGTAATATTAAAAACGAATCGATAATCTTAGCGGTAGCAAAAAAAGAAAAATATATCACTTATTGTCTTTTCTAGTAGGTGATATAGTTTTAAATTTTGATCATATTATAAGGTATAACATTCAGTTAATATTATAATTTAAGTATATCTCTCTCCTATTTTAAAATATGCAATATTTGGGGAATTTTTTAAAAAATGATCACTACTTCCTCTTTAGGCATTAATGGATTTTTTGTCATGTGCATCAAGCTGTACATGGTTGAGAGATGATATCGTTCTTATTTCAAATCAAACATAAACTGATTTATAGTGTACAAATTAAATATATATTTTACTTCCTGGATAGCATCAGTCTGTGAATGAAAAGCTTAACTACCTCCGTAGAAAATATGATGGAACATTTTATCATGTGCATCATATCTTATAATTAAATATGACAGATATCCATCATTGCAAATTAGTGTCAAATGGATGCTGCTGACATGTGTAGTTTTTTTAATAAATGCAAGTCTTTCAAAAACAGCTTGAATTCAAATATTGCACATTTAAAAGTAAGGAATTTTTCATTCACATTTATTATTATTATTATTACTATTTCTTCATTTATGTTGTTGTTTTATTTATATATAATTTTGAAGTTTTATTTAGGTTATAATTAAGTAATTTTTTATTATTTATTCACTTTTCAAAACCATAATAATTCCAGTTTAAAACATATCTTAAAAATTTACAACATTCCATTGATTGTAGTTCAGAAATGCTGCTTTTTGTAAAATTTAGATAAATGGTAGATCGTGCGCTTAAAAAATTTTTCATTAAAAAATATTGCCGAGCCTTCTTGATCATTCTAAAGAAACGAATAAACGATTAATGGATTTTCTAAAAGTTCTTTTCGACATTTAATTTTCGGAAATGTACGTTAATCTACATTTTGCTATTAATGGAATAAGGTTATGCTCGTTGAGGAATCGATCATTATTGAGGTTATTTAGTCAAAATAGTGATTTATGAATGTGAGAAAGGACTATACTGAAAGTTAGAAATGAGAGAATATGAAACTGCACTTGTTATAACAACACCATCACCAGTTTTTTCTAAATTGTTGTAAGACAAGAAAATATGCTAATTAAGCAATTTAGAGACTTTCTATTGCTTATTATATGAATAAAATCTATATTACAACGGTTGAATAAGATTTTTGACTGCCAATTGAGTGTCATAGAAGTACAAATCGTAATTTTCATTAAAAAATAATACGCGATTCTTTCAATATATTGTATGGTACAAGATTTCAATACTATGAAAATATTTCTTCTTCAGATCTATACTTTTCATTATATCATACATAATAAAAATTTGAAATATTACTATATAAATTATAATATATTATATTTTGAATTAAACGTTACGGTGTACGACAAGCATTACTGATTTAAAATTATTCTATAATGAAAAGCTATAACTATACTTTGTTTTAAACTAATATTTGAATAAGTATAACCATTGTATTTAAAAGTAACATTAACGATACAATATGTTGGAAATTATAAAATGGAAAAAGTAAAATTATTAATATTATGCATTAAAGCTACAATGTTCTTTGAAAAATCTTATTCGTGATAATGTTTTTTGTAAAAATTTTAAGGTATGTCTTTTTAAAAGAAATAAATGCAATTTTTAATTATTTCGTTATATTTAAAATTTAAAACTCGTAACTTTATTCGTGTCTCGAAAGTTAAAATATAATTACTTGAGAAAACTTGTGTCGTTGCAGGTGAGACAGTTTGCGCGGATTTAATAAATTTGTTTTCTGTTTAATTTTAGTAACGCTTACTTTTTCCAATTTAAATACTAATAGATCCACCAAAAATATACTGTTATCAACTTTATGCACTTTTCTTCATTTTATAATTCACTAAAACTGTTTATAAAAATAGCTAACCTTTTTTAATAAGTTATTTATAATTAGTAGTAGTATTTGATTAAGTTTTAATCAGAATTGTTAAATCAGATGTATTAAAAACAATTTAAATCTTTGTGAATCTTAAAATATTAACTAATAATCTGATGTGATCTATATAACATATTCATTTATGATTTTTTCCATATTTAATTAAATTACATTAAAGATGTAGTTTCACTATGTATCTTTACCTTATTTTAAGATACGAATAAGATTATGAAAAGTTGATAGTAGTAAATATTTTTGGGGAAAAGAGAAGGTTTTATACGAGAAGTCTATTAGTAATATTTGGTATATGCTTAATATAGTGGTAAAAGAACATGATGGATGCTGAACACTTCCAGTTTTCCTAACAGTTTATCCATGTTCATTTATGTCATTTGAACTTAAATTTTTTACAGATTTACCATTTTAATTATGTTTAATATATTGGAGAGAATACAATTATTATTATATGAAAATTTTTATTTACATTTTTGTTTTACTATGTTATACAATATGTTGTTTGATTATATATTAACAATAAATGTATTTATACGAAACTTGTGTGTTTATTTGCAATACTAAACCTTGTAAAGTTTAACGGTTTTTATTTCAAAATGCCCGAAAAATGTACACGAAACTTCAAGTGTTTTTCATGGGGGAAAAGTTTAAGCAGATTAGAACGTAAGTCTCTCTACTGTATTCATCATCCAAAGTTATTTTTTTATTTAAATTTAGACAGATGACAGATTGCATGTTAATTTATAGAATAGGTATTTATTGTAGTTAGTTTATATAAGATTTAAATTATGAAAAACAGTTATAGTTATTGAGCAATTACATCATTACATGATAGCTGGGTAATCATTTATTACTGTAGTTGGAAGGTGTTGCATCTCGTTATCATGTGTTATAGCAGATTTTGTAACTATTCACATTCAGTATAATATACCGAGAATAAATTGTATTCAGATAATGTCTTTATTGGAAAAAAGATATATTTTCAAAATTTATGACAGCAAAACTAAACTTGTAACATTTTGTATTGTTATGCCATATTGGAAGCCACAGGATATTACAGGTTTATTTACTTTTTACAAATAAAAGTTGCTAAATAATTTTAAAATGATACTGATAATCAGAATGTTTGTAGGTTAAATAAGTTTAATGTGTAACATTATTCATTTCTTCTATAATTGATAAAACATTATGATTAAACCATGAAAAACTGAAACTAAGAAGTATAAAAACTTCCATAAACTATATATGTTTTATATAACCATCACAGGGAGTTAAATGCTTTTTATATATCCCAAAGATTTAGTTACTATAACCCACATTTTAATATTTGATACTATTGAATATATATTAGCAGTCGGATGGCCCAGCTATTGGGGTGTTGTCTTACCGTTTTGGGAACCCCAAACGTGTTGAAAAACCCCACGAATGTTTTGGGGTGATCTGTTTGGATATGGCAGGGGCCTGGTCACCCCCACTAGGCTGACTCATTGTGGGTTTAGCCAAGTCCTCAATGGGTTTGCTAAAAAGGCCCTCTTAGTACCCAGAGAGCAGAGTTTGCTTTTGTTTTTTAAATTTGATATCAAATTAATATAATATAAAAAATAAAATATGCACTCTGTTCTCGGACGTGCCCTCTAACGAATTTATTTGGCCCGATTTATATACAGATACCCAATTTTCCCCCACCTCTGTTATATATATAACAGAGGGAAAGTATGTTGATTAGTCAAAAAATTTTATAGGGGTGTTTGTGTATTAGGGGCACAGATATACTATTAAATTTTGGTACTTAAATAAAGGTCGACCAAGTAAAGACGTAAAAGTGGTCATGTGTCATATCTCTCAATGAATATTTTACTCGTTATATTCGTTCAAAATTTAAAAAAAAAAAAAAATAAAACTCGTTTCTACCCTCAAAGTAAGCTTTTTTTTTGTCATTTTATAATACTACAGTAAAACCCATTAAGATGTTAGAATATATATGGGGACATGATTTAGTTCAACCGCTTTGACGCTAAATAACTAACTTTTGTGTTAAACCATTTGACTCCGATTCTGACCACTGATCACAGAAATTATTAGGCTTCAAACAGGGTGAACAAAATCATGCCCCCCCCACAGTCTAACATCCACACATATAGAAAAAAAAACCTCGAATCTTTTGCATATTTTGAAATTCCAAGGTGTCCCGAGTCAAAAAACGTAAAAATTTTGGAGGGGTCATTTTTTGACCGAGCGCTACACTTTTCCTCTGTTATATATAACAGCCAGAAAAGTAAAAATTATCAAATACATATTTATATATTACTTAGAGGAGTCTTTTAGCTTTGAAATAAAAAGTTTCTACGTTCTATCTTTATTAGAACTCTATTTATTGAATCTTTTATTCTGAGGTCACATATGACATCAGAATTTCCGGGTCTCTTTCGTAACAAGTCCGCCCCTGGTCGGAGTCGGTAGATTTTTACGCGACTCCAAAGCCATGGTTTTTATGATAGTTCTGTATAGTTGACAGGAGTTTACCAATTAAGTTTAACATATTTACATTTTTACAGCTATGGTGAGAAACGTTTGAAATCTACAACAGCCCTGTCGCTAGTGTTGCCACCTTTTCAAAATCGCCGACCCGAACGGTAGGTGAGGTTTGTTCGAACAGAAGTTCCTGACACATGCGCAATGTCATTTTACAATGGGAAGAATAACGTGCAAGCCGGTTCTAAATCAGCTACAGTTAGGGACTAGGGACTTGCGTAGGAGTAGCGTAAGTAACCTAAATTAAGAAAGAACAAGTACAGATAACTTAGCTCTATTTGAGACGTGTACGATCGTACTGTACATGCAAAAACAAAAAAAAAGTCGATAGGTCGCGCGCCACACGTCGGCATAAACAGACTAACATCGCAGAATTGCAGATGAGTTTCTGTGAATGTAGGCTCTTTCGCTGTTAAAATAGTGTAAATTTGTAAAAATATTTGCAAGAATATGAGCGTAGCCAGGAAGAGGCATGGGTGGGCACGGCCCCCCAGTTAACCTAGTGCCCCCTAGAAAATTACAGCCAAAAAGTGTTGAGCCGATTTGCAAAAAGAAATAAAAAGCTGAAGCTAATTTAATTGGGTGTAGTGTACCCACTAAAAGTCTAGATTAGGCATAGCCAAAATACGGCTCGCTTAATGAATTTATGCGGCCCGCGATTAATCTTTGAATATTGGACTTAACTCGAATGGATCCGCGATAATTCCTTATATCCTCACAATGTGAAGTGATAGAAAAGTTGAGGGAAAAAAATCAACGGCTTTCTCTGCCTAATATGAAAAGTGTATCTGTAATCTCTATGTACAGTTTAGTCTCTGCGGGTTAAGGCATTGTTAGAGTTTGATATTAATGTTACGAGAACTTTTTACTGGCTTATCGAATAAACGATACGAATGGACCCTAGACCATCACTGACGCGCAATTGACTAATTGGCTCTGGATGTCGGCTTCTTACAGAAACACAGCCTCCCTATCATCAAATGTCACGGCACGCCATTGTAGTGTATTATTAGCGGGTAAAGCATAATTAAATCTTACAATTTTGAATTGAAATGAATTTAAGAAAAGGTCATTTAACATGTAGTCGTGGCCGAGTGGTTAAGGCGACGGACTAGAAATCCGTTGGGATTTTCCCGCACAGGTTCGAATCCTGTCGACTACGAATTTTACGTATTTTTTTATTTCATTAACTCGGCGTTTGTCTGCTTCAGTTAATTAATAATTGCTTCAATATTACTACTGTATTTACTAATTTGACGGGATTTAATGTTGTACAGTACAGTACGCGTGCTTATGCGACTTGCAAAATTACAGCTGGGTGTTGGCCTGACCTAGCTCTCCTCTCTCCCGGGAAAACTTTTCAGGGTTTTATTATTAATTAATAGTCTTTGTATTTTTATTTAACTTTATACTGTAAAAACTATCCATTTTTTTCTTTAAATAAAATAAAGTTACAGTAGTTTGTTCTTATATTCCCTGGAGTAAAGATGTGTTTCTTTGTGTTATTTTACTACACACAAAACTTTTAACATCAAGGCTATTATATTGAAGTCCTTTAATATAATAATCAACCAAATAAAATTTATCATATTTGTATCTATATTGCATTATTGTATGATAAAAAATAATTTAATAAAATTTTTTACAAGTTTAAAGCTTTTTATATATACATAATAATTACATAAGTTCATAATACTGTAAGGTCTCGTTTTATGCGGATTTTTTTATGCGGTTTGTATTTCATCCAAAATTTTTTTGGACAAACATACATATAGGCTTGTTTAGGAAGCCCGCGTATAGACAGTCTCCAAAAATCGTGGGACGCTCAAAGCTCACTCCATTTGTTCCACTGACATATAACCTTTATGGATGTAAAGGACAGCTAGATCTACCTTAATCGCTTTAGTTCCTAGCAATTTTTGATATAAATGTAATTAAACATAAAAAATACTTAAAACTAAAAAAAACGAAAGAAATGCGTTAATTTTGAAGAAAAAGCTTCAAAGTTTAACTTCCTTTGTCTTGCCCTTCTGTGAAATTTAACACCGATGAGTCAGTTTATACATCTGGATGACCTTGAACACAGCTGGAGTTGGATTTCCCGGGGCATTCTCATAAACGTCGCGGGAGGACAAGGGTTTAAAGTAGGGTGAAGCTGGCCGTATATTTTTTAATATTTTTAAAAAATTTGGAGACTTAAAAAACATTCCAAAAATTTAAAAAAAAATGTAAAACTATATTACTTTTCGATAAAATTAACTGAATTAAGTTTGAATACAAGTTTATTTTAAGCTTTTATATGAATTTCTTTCAGACATTCGAAGTAATTTATTAAGCAGCCTATTTCTTTTAATTTCTGCAAACTTTTTTTATGCGGTTTTAAGTTAATTTTAATTCGTTGTTTTGGTTTTATGCGATTTTAGAAAATTACGGAACGTATCCCTACTTTTTCAAGGCAAGTAAAGTCTTTTTTATGCGAATTTTTTTTTATGCGCTTTTCTGTAGAACGTATCCACCGCATAAAACGAGACCTCGTAGTAATAAAGTGTATCGAGATCAAAACGCCATGCGGATAAAATATAAAAATTTATTAAATGAACAATAAATTTTTATTTGTAACAGTTCCATATTTTATTACATAAATAATCAAACTGGTGTTGGTGAATATGGGGGATAGAATATAGCTAATTTTGTAGCTTACTCTTGGATTTACTTGCATATGGATTTGTTAAATTCTTAATTTTTCTTTTGCTTTTTATTTTTAACATGAAAGATAAATCTTGTCATAATTTTTTCTTTTAATTTATGGCAATCTGGAATTTTTTTTAAACTTTTAATTTCAACTAATTTTGAATATTGTAAGAGGACTTTCTTTGAATCCTACTGATGTAATACATTTGTTACAGGTTTTTGAGATTTGTTCTATACTTGTTATTAAATAACCAGATATACTATATAATGAATTCACTTCTGCATTGTTTAAAGGCATATTTTCAGCTTCAAAATTTTCTGATATAACAACTGTATCATATTATTTTGTGGGTTCTTTGATTATACGAAGAAATTCTGATAAAAACTCTTTGTCGTCATCATCATAACTCTCTCTTTTGACACATTTTTTAAATATTGAGATACCGAAATTAATTTTAAATTGTTCTTAAACAGGAGTCCAGTTGGAGTCACTTGTTTTGCACACACTAAACTAAATAAGCTTTCTAAGCAGTCCTGGATAAATCTTGATGTTAGTAAAAAAAACATTAATTGAAAATTCATGTTGCAAATCTAAACTTGATTGAGTCATAACCAGCAATCCAGTTCGAAATTCCAAGTAGATTTATCTCCTACCTTCATAGTTTTAAACACTTCAAAAACATTTTTTTAAAAAATGTTATTGATTCCTCATACTTGGAGCAAAAAGTGGATGCTTCCATGTTGCTAATTTAAACCATTTTTTAACGGCATCAATAAACCAAGCAGTTGTTAAATATGGTTTATTCACTTCTTCTGAAAATATCTTAATCCACTGCTTATATCAGGGGTGGGCAAGCAAGAGGTCAGTGAGAGCCAAAATGTAGGTTTTGCAAAATGCATGGGAGCCACAGTTCTATACTTTTTTATTCTGTACTGCAGTTCTGTACCACAATTTTATTACATAATATAAATATTATATAAAACAAATATTGAATCTTTTCAATAAACATATTTTCACAAAATTGTGGACATCAAATTGTAAAAATAATAATAAAAAACAGAAATTAACACTTTCAGCAAGAGCCGCATGTAACTCAAAACTCAAAATGTGGCTCCAAGAGCCGCATGCGTGTCTCGGAGCCACATTTGCCCATGGTGGGCTTATATCATGACATTTGTCCATGGTGGGCTTATATTCAAAAAATGAAAGTGAAAACATGTGTAATGTTTTCACTTTCATTTTTTGAAAATGTGATGGCAATAAGTTTTCCTCACTTAACTTAGGAGCTAGTTTGAAATTTAAGTTTTGTTGTTGATCTTGCAATTCATTTATATGGTGTGATGATGATATATCCAGTTGGAAGATTGAATTTTTCTTTTGTTCCTTCTGATATTTTTATAATTTTATTTGTTATTAGCATACTTTTTATATTTTTAAAGAAATGTGGTACATCTGCAAGCAAATAAATCTTTTTATCTGAATTTAAAAAATGCTTTATGGAATTTACTATATCGTTGTGAAGTTTCATTTTTTCCATAATGCTTTGTTGGATGATCCCATGTCTGATGTAAAGCTAACAACATTTAAAACTAATTGTCCAGCACAAGTAATTATTTCAAATAATTTATTTTCATATAAACTTCCATCTACGGAGTGACCTGTGAAATAGTAAGTTAAAACCATAGTAAAGTAATCCACCCTAGTATAATGAGTTGCAGTCCCAGAATGTCCAGGTAAAGTGACATCACTAATATATGCATTACTACTGCTTTCATTATCTTCTTTAGCCTTTTCTACTTCGTTTTTCAAGATTCCAATTCTATGTTTCAATGTTATGATAGTGTTTACATATTTAACATTTTTTTCACATGATTTTCTATATAGTTGTTTATATTTTTTTAAATTCTGTTGTAATATAAATACAATATATCCTTTGCATGTTCCTTATCATGATTTACAGAAATGTCTTCAGCTAATGTGGTTTCTTCTGTAAATGTTAAAGTTGTTTCGAAATTTGTTGATGGTGTAACAATAAAGTAAGTTTTGAAGGTTTTACTTGTTTTATAACAGTCGAGGATCTTCCTTTTAGTGGTTTTCTGTGAATAATTTGTTTTGTGAATGAAAACAAAGTTGAAATGGCATTATGCTTTAATGCTTTTTGTATATATATACCTCGCCAGGTAATGCGATAGCTGGCTGAGTGCCGTTGTGGAGATGTTCTTAGGCCGTGGACGTAGGAGTCATCCCCAGTCAGTGTCGTATTTAACCAAGTAAGGTTGTACCTTACTTAATATACTTCTGGAAGCAAAGGCTCGCTCGGTATCTGGGTGGCGTAACTGGCAAGCACACCACACTGGAAGCGGAGGTTGTGGGTTCAAGCTCCGTCCCAGGCCAGTTCTTTTATTAAGCTTTAATTTCTTCTTCCCGTCAACTCTCACTTTTTTCCCACATTTATGGTTCAAAATGAACTTCACACAAACAAGAATTATTCGTAGACTTACAATTTTCTCGGCGCACTCTTTTGGGTCAAATTTTTCTCCGAATGGGATCTCTCAGAAAACATTTCACAATATATCCTCTTACTGAAGAATTAGAACAACCGAAAGCCGAACATCCAGGCATTATTTCAGTGATATCTGCATAATAAAATTAAAGGGTATATTTTATAAAAGTGGATTCGAAATGACTTTTAAGACACCTTTAATGCATTCAGCAGAATAACAATACAAAAGTACTAGTATGTAAAAGAATCATTTGTATAATGAATTTTTACATGCCTTCTAAATTCAATTCGCTTTACAAATGATACTTTAAATAATCACATATTACCAAATAAATGCTGCCTTTCAATAAGGTCCAAAGTACTAGTGTGTCTTTGTATTGTTAATGTACAGGATGTATTAAAGAAGTCTTACAAGTAATAGAATTAAATTTGTTTATATATTTTTTCGTTTTAATAACATCGCTTAAGCGGATATCGGATCTAATGTAAACAGCTACGCTAATTATCGATTTTTTCANAGTACTAGTGTGTCTTTGTATTGTTAATGTACAGGATGTATTAAAGAAGTCTTACAAGTAATAGAATTAAATTTGTTTATATATTTTTTCGTTTTAATAACATCGCTTAAGCGGATATCGGATCTAATGTAAACAGCTACGCTAATTATCGATTTTTTCCATTTGTTGCCTTATATTAAAGCTTAAATATGAACTTAAACATAAAAATATAACAAATTCATGCCTACCTGTTATCAAATGTGTTCAAAAACTTCTATATTTCTTTATAAACGACTTTAAAAAACACTTGCCATTCAAAATATACAGAGCCACGTGTACCTTTTGTCAGAACATGGCGGATTTTAACCACGTGATACAACTAACCAATAGAAAATTTGACAGCTCATGATAATCTAGGTACTGTAGTTTAATAAAAAGCATGTAACGCCATCTACTGTCGCGAAATTAAGTGATGAACTTTTTATTTTCTTATTTTAAACCAAAAATAGCACCAATAATAAAAGATTAAATGTACCTTATATAAAATAAAATAAGGTAAAAAAAATTTCAGTAAATGAATTTAAGTTTAATTAGAGAAAAAAGAGAAGTTGGTGAACGTGCAGTCGTGGCCGAGTGGTTAAGGCGACGGACTAGAAATCCGTTGGGATCTTCCCGCACAGGTTCGAATCCTGTCGACTGCGTCTCTACGTAGTTTTTAATTATTTTATTTCGTGTTTATTTTCCTGCTTCGTTCTTTAAATTGCTAGGTGCGGTAGCAGTTTGGCAAAGGGCTAATATTTTTTTACGCTGTTGCAAAAGCAAACCAGCATCATCGTAAAGTAGCTAAAGACCTGATGGAACATGATAAACCAATTTGGTTTACAGCAGTCGCAATTTCGTCGGAAGTTGTCGCAACCGCATGAGATACAACACGCACTGAATGGGAAACAAACAGATTCCGTCTGCACTTGGAACCAATGGAAAATTGCAGACAGGACGACGGAAAAGTGGTCGTCCGTAGACGGCAATGCCTAGAAGCGAGCNGTGGTTCAAAATGAACTTCACACAAACAAGAATTATTCGTAGACTTACAATTTTCTCGGCGCACTCTTTTGGGTCAAATTTTTCTCCGAATGGGATCTCTCAGAAAACATTTCACAATATATCCTCTTACTGAAGAATTAGAACAACCGAAAGCCGAACATCCAGGCATTATTTCAGTGATATCTGCATAATAAAATTAAAGGGTATATTTTATAAAAGTGGATTCGAAATGACTTTTAAGACACCTTTAATGCATTCAGCAGAATAACAATACAAAAGTACTAGTATGTAAAAGAATCATTTGTATAATGAATTTTTACATGCCTTCTAAATTCAATTCGCTTTACAAATGATACTTTAAATAATCACATATTACCAAATAAATGCTGCCTTTCAATAAGGTCCAAAGTACTAGTGTGTCTTTGTATTGTTAATGTACAGGATGTATTAAAGAAGTCTTACAAGTAATAGAATTAAATTTGTTTATATATTTTTTCGTTTTAATAACATCGCTTAAGCGGATATCGGATCTAATGTAAACAGCTACGCTAATTATCGATTTTTTCCATTTGTTGCCTTATATTAAAGCTTAAATATGAACTTAAACATAAAAATATAACAAATTCATGCCTATCTGTTATCAAATGTGTTCAAAAACTTCTATATTTCTTTATAAACGACTTTAAAAAACACTTGCCATTCAAAATATACAGAGCCACGTGTACCTTTTGTCAGAACATGGCGGATTTTAACCACGTGATACAACTAACCAATAGAAAATTTGACAGCTCATGATAATCTAGGTACTGTAGTTTAATAAAAAGCATGTAACGCCATCTACTGTCGCGAAATTAAGTGATGAACTTTTTATTTTCTTATTTTAAACCAAAAATAGCACCAATAATAAAAGATTAAATGTACCTTATATAAAATAAAATAAGGTAAAAAAAATTTCAGTAAATGAATTTAAGTTTAATTAGAGAAAAAAGAGAAGTTGGTGAACGTGCAGTCGTGGCCGAGTGGTTAAGGCGACGGACTAGAAATCCGTTGGGATCTTCCCGCACAGGTTCGAATCCTGTCGACTGCGAATATTTTCTTTTTTTTCTTTAAAATTATTTTAAAATAAATTTTCTTTATTTAAATAGTATAATGGAATTTTTAATTATATAATTTCCTACATTATTTTTATTAAATATTTCTCACACTCATGTATTATATAAACTTATTTATAATCATAAGAAAATTGTAAAATTTGACAGTGTTTAATAGTTTCATTTTAAAATTAAAATTTAATTTAAATTTGTACTTTATAAATACAACTTTAAAAATTTTAATTGAAATTAATTCATTAAATATTCTTCCAATAGATGGCGGGACTAATCCTATCATTTAAATTCATTGTTGAACCTTTTAATTACATAATTTTTTATATTTATAAAATAATTAAGTATTTCATTTTGTATTTAAATCATAAATACAGTATTAGACATAAAATTGCTTTAAAAATGAATGCTTCTAACGTAAGTGGCAAGCCTCTAATTAAGCACTACCCAATTTCTTTAGAGGAGTTATACAGATACAATGTTATAGAATAAAAATGTTAGCAATGAGCCGTGAAATGAGGCCCTTAAGAAGGCATTAGCCTTCTTAAGGGCCTCATTTCACGGCTCATTGCTGGTAGGATATGGAAAATGGATGAGGCCCTGGTAGGATGATCTCTATCATGAACAAGGCCCTTAAGAAGGCAACAGCCTTCTTAAGGGCCTTGTTCATTGCTAACATTTTTTTTCTCCTAAGGGCCTCATTTTACGGCTATGTCCATAACAGGGATCATCCTACTGGTAGGGTATGGACATCACCTTAAATTTTGCTGAAGAATTTAGTACGACAGCTTTGTATAAAGACATGAATTACCTTGTATTGTGTAATAATAAAATACCACTGTGGCAAATTTCATTAGTAACTTTATTTAACTTCTACAAAGGTATTAGGATGATTTTTTCCTTGTGGATATTATTAAACCATACAAACATATAGCCTACATCATGAAGATATATTTGAACACACATAAATATAATTAATCCAGTGTCGAAGTTTCGTTGAGGCAAGGACAATAGCAATCAGAAGCTTGACGAACAGCTAATGGACGAGGTTTCGGTGTAGTAACCCTCTTTCTAGGTCTTAGAAACTTTTTAATTATGCGCGGTAAATTTGGCAATGGTGGCCTGTTAACCATATTTAGTGGATAGAGAAGTGGAGCGACTGAACAGTCGAAGTGAAACCACCAATCGCAGACAAAGTATCGCTGATTGAAGACCGTTCCGTTGACACAAAGGAAGCTTGCATTACGTCCGTCAGGGAAACATATGTGATAGCCCTTAATTTAAGTAAATTAGAATTAAAAAAAAAATAAAATTTTACTTTAACAAATAGCTATTTTAAAAATTCAAATATTCATTGCAAGAAGGGCATATAAATGATGAAACGAGCATGGAATTATCCTTAATTGCACGTTGTAGCTTCGCGAATTTGAATTAATTAAGAGGACCCACGTAAAGTGTTGACTTCAGATATTTTTCTTCGGGGGTGGAATGTTTCGAGAGGAAATTTTCTCTTATAAAAGATTGGTTTGTGGTCCCACCAACAGGGAACCACAATCTTTTATATTGTAATTTTTGTCAGTAGGATAACGCACCACTAATTACAAGCCCTTCCTCTACGATGATGCAAGTGTGTGAGGCCCTAAGCTGTAGCTTATGTGCAAATCAGGCCCTGATTATTCTAGCTCCGATAATGCAGAAATCATTAGAAAAAAAGGGAAAATTTTCTCACCTGACAACCAAGTTCCGGATCAGCAAAAAATCCAGAATAATTATAATTAGAACAACGAAAATCCGTCTTGGGAAAATCGATATTTAACGGATAATCTTCTCCCGCTTTACCGGGTATAACATCTTCGATTTCGTTTATCTCATCCTGATCCAAACCTATTATCACCTTAGAAACAATAACAAAAAAAAATCTCAACTAATCAGCGTCGTTTAATTACCGTTACAGTACACGTGATTGGATAATTTAAATTTTGAATCTTAATTCAATGATTCTTATTGGATTACGAGGAGGAAAAAATATATTTAATTTAATTACTTACCTGAAAAATCGCGGAAACGATTAAAATTTCTGAAAATATACAGAAAATACGTATTATCACGTATTTATTAATGATAATAATAATAAATTATAGTTCTTAGGTGTTAAACTAGTACTTACCGAATATTACTTTCATTGTGTAAATTGGCAAATGTTTCTTGATAAAAATGTTTTTACAAACTGTTTGTAACTAAATGAATAAAATTCTCACGTGGTGTTTAATGTATTTTTAAATAGGTCACATGATACAAGGACACTGAACGTGACCATTGGGGGGATTATAGACATTGGGTGCTAAGGTGCAAGGACAACTTCACTCTTCTTCACTTTCGCCTCGGGGGAAAAATTTAATAATATTACTGACTTTACAGGAAAATTAATTAAAAAATAAATAAAATTTTATATTTTTTACTATTTTTCTTAAATAATTTAACATAATCTTAAAATAATCTTGAAATACTCGATTATAATTGATCAGTTTTTCGAGTTTGGAGATTAATTAATTAAAATTTATAAACAATTTGGCAGGCAAACTATGTTAAAAACTGCATTCCTTAATATTTTAATTGAATAACCAATGGCGGCCATCTTTTCTCTTTGAAATGCTTGCAAAACAACCCCAAACAACGGCCACTTGTGTTCCCTCAGTGGGCGTTGTTCAGAGGTTCTACTGTACTGTACATTAATACGTTACCGTATTTTGTACGCAACGTTTCATAAAACACTTCTACTGCACTGTACATTAATACGTTACTGTATTTTGTACGCAACGTTTCATAAAACACTTCTACTGCACTGTACATTAATACGTTACTGTATTTTGTACGCAACGTTTCATAAAACACTTCTACTGCACTGTACATTAATACGTTACTGTATTTTGTACGCAACGTTTCATAAAACACTTCTACTGCACTGTTACGGATATAAGAGAGTAATGAATTCGGTTTTCCCATTCACATAACGGTTTTCCTCTTGTGAAGAGCATCGGAAAGGAAAGTTTAGATTAAAAATACTGATTACGTGAGTATGTCAAGGAGAAGATATTCATTTGTACAGTTTGTCACGAGTTTTAACTTACTAAATGTATTATTTATCGTTGGATAATGTTAATTTTAACCCCCTAAAATCATCATTAGATCTTAAAATATTTATTTTCTTTTTATTCAGTCCGGTTTTTTTATACTTCTATCCGAGTTTTTATTTGGTTAAAATTTAAAAAAAAATGGTGTGATTTTGCAGAAGAGTATCAGTTCACAGCTGATTGCATTATTAGATCTAGGAATTAAATAATAATAAACCAGTTTATTAATCTGAATACGGACGAACCGCTAATGACGGCCATCTTCCAGCAATGTTTCCGTCTGTGGCCGTTGTTCACGGGTTTGACTGTATTATTTAATGAATTAAAATGTTAATAAGTTTACGTTTTATCTATACTTACGGTTTACAAATTAAAATATTTTCTGTTGTTTTATTTGTGTATCGCCATTTGTTTACCTGGCATTACGTACAATCGATATACGGAACCGTTTTGAGAAGTTTTTTTCGGCCTAGGACCCAATTTATTTAGAGACATACAGGTATAGAACAAAAATATTAGTGATTAGCAGGCCCCAAAGCCCTAAGAAGGCCTCTTAGCCGTTTTTCTGTAACTTTCTACTTTAAAATTCGAGGTGAGATTTTTGAATACAACGAATACAGATTAAGTGGCATAAATACATTAATTTTCATAAATACACAAGAGTTAACACATGTTTTCAACAAGCTGCTTAACTTCAATCATTTTTTTTAAATAATGAATGTCACTAATTTAAAATTCAAATAAAAAAACCTAAAAAAACAATACGATTTTTAAATAAGTGTTTGCTAATACTTTTTAGTGTAGAGAATTTAAAATTGCATAAATATCATAAAATTTTAGCGAAAATAATTACTTTCGCAACCACGAAAAGTTAATTTACCCCGTAGAAAGTTATTTATATACTGTCCAATATACATAAAGAATATAAAAATTTCTGTTATTTCTTAGATCGAAAATAAATTATTATTAGTATGTGTAGAGCTATTGTTAATAACTATTTTCTATTTTAAATATTATTAAAAATTGTAGGAAATGGGCACTTTACCAGATAATGCGCTTAATAAGTCTATTCAGTAGAATGACGCTATTCTAGAACAACAGTATTGTCTATCTATTCCGGAATAGCATGATTATGTCTATATATTCCCGAACAGCGCTATTGTTCTTATATTCTAGATCTAGAACAACACACAGTGCTGTTCTAGAATATAAGAGTATAGGAGTGTAGAATATAGGAGTCTAGGAATATAGAAATATAGAACATAGTCTATCTATTCCGGAAGAGTACTATTATGTCTATGTATTCCAGAACATAACACATAGTAATGTTCTAGAATATAGGAGTATAGGAGTATAGAATATAGGAGTCTAGAAATATAGAAATATAGAACATAGTCTATCTATTCCGGAAGAGTACTATTATGTCTATGTATTCCAGAACATCACTATTGTTCTTATATTCTAGAACAACACATAGTACTGTTCTAGAGTATAGGAGTATAGAATATAGGAGTCTAGAAATATAGAACATAGTCTATCTATTCCGGAAGAGTACTATTATGCCTGTATATTCCAGAACAATTCTATTGGAAGAAAGTGTTTATTACTCATTAAAACATCTCCGGATTTAAATTTCCTTAATATAATCGATGCATTTTTCACTGGATCAAGCAAATATGATCGATTAACAAACGTAAAATCGATTACTCCTGTTTAATTAATCGATTTTTTTCTTTACACGTTTTAAAATAGGATTTACAAGCGTAAAGGCTAATAATGGATTAATTAAAAGATTCATCTTATATTTATACCATCATTATCCTGGACGTAATTATTATAGAAAAGGTTCTAAATATTGTTGATTTGTTGCAGATTTTTAAATTTTTTTGTATAATCTATTCTTAGATCCCTTTAATGCTGTATGAATTAGTACCTAGTTAAATATGGCACAACCTTTTATTTATCTTAAACAAATTGGTCAAGGCTGAGAAGTTTTCGGGTATAATAACTTCATCTACAACATCGAATTTCGAGATTTAAAAAAAAACATTACTCTCAGCATTATGTTGAGAGAAGAAAGGAAAGAAATGTTTGTTAATTCATTTAAGGTATTATTTTTGGACAGATAAATAATTAAGTTTCGTGCAAATTTTTAAAATTAAAATTAATTGGAAGAATAAAAACACATAACAAAACATTTTTTCAGGATAAATTTTCAAAAAAAGTAATTATAATTAGCGTATTAACGTTAATTACGATCCTAGGACCTTACAACAAAGATAAGGAAAAAAAAAACACAAATCATTTTAAATTAATTATTTCAATTGTATTTTATTATAGATTTTTTTCAAATGTATATTTTAAATTCGTAAAAATTAAAATATGCTTTGAATGCTTTGAAATGGTCCATTTGTTTTAATTAAAATTAAATATGTTAGTAAAGAGAATTAATATTTGAAATAAAATCAAGTCAAATTTAATAGAATAAATAAAATAGAGTCGAACCTCTCTAATGACGTCCACCTGTAAACAGCGGCCAATTTTTTATGTTTCCATCATGGCCGTTATTTAGAGCCATGACTCTTTTATCCAAAAACACTCTAACAGGCGGGGCCTTTATTTCGTGTCTTCGGGCCAACAATGGGGGCGACTGATAAAATGAAGGACCGGGCCCGAAATTTCCGGAATACACCCCCAAAAAAATTCCTGATGTGTTTTTGACTGGTCCCTTCACAGATGAACAGGATGCTTCCTTTAAACGTATTTTTGTTATTTCACACACGATATTGGCATCAAGCATTATAAAACATGTCGCCACAACTCCTTAACAGGTTCTAGGCCAAGGATATTTATATATTCAAATAATTATTTTTAAACAAACAACTGATTCCCAGCATTTTTTTTATCTAGCAAATAACTAGAAAAAAAAGGAGAAAAACGACGCCATTCTTCCTTTTAACTATTCAGTTATTTATAGTTTAATTGTAAGGAAACAATAATAATAATAATAATCTTCGTTTTGTATGAAATTATTTTCACTTGTCAAGACAATAATTGAAAATAAAAATCGATCCTTAATATATTTTTATACATTACTTACATTGTACCTTGCTGTTCCTACGTTTCGTATGAATTGATCTTCACTTCAATGGACCGTTTAGGGTGGAACGTGAGAATACTAAAATTAACATTTGAAAAACTTACAGAATAATTCACACGATATCTTTCACTTTATTAGTTTAATTAACATATCAGAAAACTCACTGACCGAACCAACACCAAAAATAAAAAATCTATTCGCCCGTATAATTTACGAATTTTAAAAACACAGGACTTTACGTGTTTATTTCAAAAATTCAAATTTTCAAATCAAAGCGCGTGATTGGTTAACGCTTTCATTACATCGGTTGGAGGGAGCATCGTAAAGGAAATTTCATTGTTTTATGGTTTTTATTGTAGGGTAAAATAGGGATATTTTTTAAATGTCATCGGCAATTTGACCCGACAATTGACCACTACAACAGGAAAAATGATATTCCGTTTGAGTGAGACACGTCCTAACACTAGTGGTCACGGTGCCCTGGATGACACTGTCTCTTCCGTTCTGCTTTCTCCTTATAAAAAATAAATAAATAAATAAATAAATTTATTTTTTTATTTTCTAAAATCTATTTATTATGCTTGATTTTAAACTTCATTAATCAGGCAGAACAACTAGTGAAATTCGCACGAATTAATTTTACTATTTTTAAAAAAAATAAAATATTAAAAATATACATAACAACTTTTTATACACAATAATTTATATTTATTAAATATATATTTTTGTTTATACATTTAAATTTTTGACGGCGTATAAATGAAGGCTTTTTATTGGTCGATTCGAAATTTAAAAATTGAAATTGATGTAAATTCGATTGTGAGAATTATTAATTTGATTGGTTGTAAGATTTTTTTTACGTCATTCTTCACTCTAATTGGCAACTGATTGTGGGCTTAATTATTATCAATTTTTTTTAAAAAAAATTCATTATATTAAAAACAATTTAATTATTTAAAATAGCTTATCGCTTGCGGAAACATAAAAAAATGGCCGTTTTTAAAAGGTGAAAGTTAATTTTATACATTTTTGCACCTGTAAAAATGGCCGCTGTTTACAGGTGAAACGTTCGACTTATAATTTATTTATAACACAATAAATTAGAAATATCAAAATAAAATCATTCTTCTTGAGAATTTACATTAAACTTAATCTAAATTCAGTGTGATTTTAAGAATAGGGACACTAGATTTTAGGCTTCTAGGGCCTAAAGTGTGGGCTTCCTATGCCTAAAATCGCCACTTAATTTAGGTTTCCTATGCCTAAAATCGCCACTTAATTTAAGTTTCCTATGCCTAAAATCGCCACTTAATTTAAGTTTCCTATGCCTAAAATCGCCACTTAATTTATATTTCCTATGCCTAGACTTTAGGTCCCAGGCTAGGTTTAGGCCCTAGACTATGTCTTTAGGGCTCTAGTGTCTCGGTTTTAAGGAGCCTCATATACTATCGAGAATTCTTAGTACATTTTAAAGCCTAAACCACTTGCCTAAAGCCCTTACAATTTGCTGAATAAAATCAAAAAATGTAAGTCGAGAAGGTATCGATTACCATCCCTCATATTTATTAAAATTTATGAAATTAAATTTTAATTATTTTTAAGAAATTTCGTAAAAAAATTTTTTCTCTCAGCGTAAACCTATTAAGTTAAGAAATTTCACTTTCTCACTATTTTATTTCTTTCATATTTTTTGTAATGGAAGAAAGTAATAAACAAGAAGAGAGAGAGAGAAAGAGAAAAAAGGGAATATTTTATGGAAAATAACATTTTTTCACCGAGTAAAATCTAGGACATTTTTCACTTCATCACCTTTGCGATTCATCAATTAAGCATATTTCATGCATTGTTAAGTATTGTCTCAGATGACATCTCCATACTTTCATCAATACACCGAGAGTGATCCTAGCTCTGCCATTTCTGAAGGAGTCACTGTCCGGAGCGTGTTTTAAGCTAAAGAGTTCCCGGTAAGTCACGTGATTGCCGTTATATATCATTTAATTTAACTTAAACTATTTAAAAACATTATCCTATAATCGAAAGTTTCCTTGTTATAACTGTTAATAACCTCATTGAATTCTACTGATGGAATCGATGAATATTTTTTAAAGAATATCTGTGAATATTTCGTGTGTAAATGTCAGGTTAAAAGTTTAATAATTACTTATTAATTTTAATTTCAAGGGTACATTATATACCAATCGACCCCCCTATAACACTGTTGATTATTCCGTTTTATATGAATTCCATGTTGTACGAGTCACTTAGATTTTTCAAATACGTGAGCCGTTCACAGCCCAGCACACGTATTTGTAAAATCTAAGTGACTCGTACAACATGAAATTCATATAAAACGGAATAATCAACAGTGTTATAGGGGGGTCGACTTGTACAGTCTTGCAATACACTTTACACCACTCGTTAAGAGAGCATTCTAATGTATATTTAAGGGGTTAAAAACAATACAAATATCTTAATATTTGTATAATTTAGAATGTAAAAATTGTTATTTAACTTTTAAAAAAGTGTAAACACAAGACAAAACACAATTGTAACGGAAAAAAATAAGTAAAAAAAAGATGATTAAAAGGGGAAATCTTTTGCATATGTTTACGCTCTCGAAGAGAAGGAAGAATAAGTACCACGGAGAAACTATAAGTAAGAGGCACCATTTTTTTAACCTCTGTCTTGCTAACTGTCTGACGTCACAAAAGTCATGTGACATAAGTCTTTAAGAATTGGCGTTTAGAAAATTTTCGCTAGTATCGATTCGATACTCTGTTATCGAAGTTAATATGCCATATTTTCTATATTATTTAATTGTATAATATATATGTGGTTCGTTAAAAAGAATTTCGTTATATTAATTATTATTATTATTTATATGTTATTTTATCTTTCATTTATTTATTTTTTTAGGTGTTTCTAGCAAAATGAAGCACCGTTTAACAGTTTTAGTATTAGCTATGGGTAAATATAAACCGTTATATATATATATATATACTTTAATTTAATGCTTCTATTTTAGTTTCATCCATTTAGATATAGTTTTAGTTTATTTAAGTTTAAATTAGTCATTAAAAATGTAGTTTATAAGTAAGAAAATTAAGTTTTAGGTTATGGTCTACGCCGTTTTTACAATTTAAAACCCTAAACATTGTACAAGTATCCAAGTCAGGGCCCGATTCGTACCTCAGATGTATCTCAGGGCCTTCTATTTTAATATATATCATTATTTGTTGGAAGAGGAATGGTCTGTTATATATTACATACAGCTTAGGGTCAAGTCGAAGTCCAGCTTTGATCCCAACTAGTATTACATTACAGTACTCAAGTATTGATTAGTATAAGTTGTTATAGAAACAATATTAAACTATTTACGAAGTAAAAACATTAAAATACAGGATTGTTACTCAGTAAACTAGGTTGTAAGTAGGAAAACTCAATAGTTTCTAAGATGCTTTAACTCAGTGTGGCATGTAATATCTACCATACAAATGCTGAATACTTTTTAACATTCTGTATAAGTTTGTTCTTTTCTAACTGTCCTAAAAGTACAAGGCCCTAGACAAAGTATAAACTTCATTAAATAGTATGCAACTAAGACACTGTAAGCCCTTCAATTAATTGTATTTATCAATTCCATTTAATGGATCGATTGCCTATCGATGCATGAAGCATGGATCCATCAGTTCAAGTATGGATAAAGAATAATTTAATCATAAGATTCTTGTATTAAAATGAAAATTATTTAAATTACAGGTGTTCTAGTCAAGTCTGCTACCGAAATTAGGGTAATATTTAAATAATTTACTTACGATCATGTAAGTTTTATATATAAAAAATTTAATTCTAACTCCATTATTTTAGGTAAAACGGCAGAGTTATCCCGATCACTCTTATTATAAGCCAGGAGATGATTCAGGAGAAATTTACCAGAAAACGAAATTTTCCGATTCTTCAAGATTAAGTAAACCTTATTCTTATAATTCCGGAGATTCTAGCGAAGTTTACGATCCGAGTGCCAGAGATCCAGAGAAAGCTTTGTATTATCCTGCTTCTGCGAAATCATACGAAAAAGACTCATATAATTATCCTAGCAAAAGTTACGGGAATTACAAACCAGGTAGAGACTCTAGAGTAAATAGTAATTATGAGCCAAATAAAGATTCTAGATCTAGTTACGAATCTAAGGACAAAAGACCTAATTATGGACCTGTTAAAGAAACCAGATATAAATACGAAAATAAGGATTCTAGATCTAGTTACGAACCTAGTAAGGATTCTAGATCTAGTTACGAATCTAGCAAGGATTATAGATCCAGTTACGATGAACCCAGAAAGGATTCTAGATCAAGTTACGAGTCAAATAAGGGTTCTAGATCTAATAACGAACCCGTTAAAAGTTCTAAATCTAGGCACGAGCCAAATAAAAATACTAGAAATAGTTACGAGACCACCAAAGATTCAAGATCACCATACAGAGCCAAAGATTATGATTACAGTAAAGAAGACAAAAGCCCTATTTATGAACCAAACAAAAATTCAAAATACTTAGGAAAATTTCATCCCAACATATTTAGCAATTCAAAATCAGATGGTAATCATTCTAAAAAATCTGATAATTCATTTCCATCTCTTATAGATAATCCCAGAAAGTCGACATACCATAGTGGTGAAGTGGATGGTAAACAACGTCGTACTAGTTTTAAAGAGCCCGAATTAGATAAATTATTTAAAAATTACCCGAAAGATATTAAAATTAACACTAAAGCTATCTCAACATCCACAGAAGAAAGTGATCGCCCTACTACTAGCAAAGAAGTGATCATCAAGAATACAGTTACGTACGACGATGACAATTTGGACAACTCGAAAGAAGACGAGAAACCGTTAACAGTAGATAAATCAGAAAATCTCGAAAGTAAGGCTAAGACAAACAAACGTCACGATCAGTACAAAACCGACGATCACCATCATTACAAAACCACTCCACCACCCATACCCGGAGTTGCTGGTGTAGATTATCCCATTTATGCTACAGTACCCATGACACACTTCAATTGTTCTCACTACAAACCTGGATATTATGCAGATCCCGACACTATGTGCCAGGTAAATACAATAAAAAACAGTTTAAAATTTGAAATTAGCCAATCAGAGCAACGCGTCGGATCTCGATTCGAGTCGTATTATTGGTCGATTTAAAATGTTTCCGTTTAATTTCAGGTATTCCACATCTGTCAAGCGGGAGGTGCAATGGATTCGTTTCTATGCCCAAATGGTACCATGTTTAATCAGTTATTTCTAGTCTGTGATTGGTGGTATAATGTACATTGTGGAAAGTCTCGCAGTCTTTACGAGAAATCGAATGCAAGGTTGTACATCGTGCCGAAAACTAAGAGAGACGATTCACAGAAACAGGATGACGACAATACCGATAACGATAAAAAATCAAGTGGTACTGTAACAACTCGTATACAAGCTGTCGGTTACGGTAAAAATGATAAATCAGTTAATAGTTACGCTTATCAGGAAGTAACCGAAGGAGGACTGGGTCATGAAAATTATGTTTACGAATATTAATAGGATATAAATGCGGTCTAAGATACCAGAATTAATGTATTTATTAATTTGGGTTTTTGTTGTACGATATAAAAATTTGGTTTCCATGTCATTCTTCTTCATTTACCAAAAAAAAAAAAATCCGCCATATTCATTTTATGTAGCATAAACCAGATTCATTCTTTACTCTTTATATATTATTCTTAAACGAGAAATCATCAGTTAAATGTTTATTTAAATATGAATCACGGTATTTGATTCAATAAATTTTGAAATTTGTTAAGATTACAGAAAAAAAAATTCAACCTTATTGAAAGTGTGATGGAGGAATAAATTATTAAGATTTTCTTTTTATTTGGTCTCAATTTGTTAAGATATTAAAGTTGTAAGTAAAACAATGCTCTCAATAAGGAATACCCTCAAAAGCTGCTTTACGCTGTATGTAATTATAAATAAAAATGTTACCTACCAATATGGGGTACGCCATATTGAATAGTCTTTAGTATTGTGATACGAATTTTGATTGAAATATAAGCGTGGACGGATTTACTATTCTGGCATGGAGAATTTTGCCGTTTCTGATGATGTATCCGTGCAAAACTCATTAAAAATTGTATTTAATTAAAGTCGAAAATGCCGTCTTGAAAATTTTACTGCTGGAGGAACGTACGTACATACTTGGCCTATGAGGAAATCCGCCCATTTGTTATTGTTATTCCCCTCAATTGAACAGATTCAACGTATCTAAAGACATTTATTTCGGGAAAACGGAACTTAATACTATTGCAAACTAATTATTTGATCTTCACCCGACTCATTCCGTAGCGGCCATGTCAGACTTGTCTTTATCAAACTACGATGAACCGAAAATGGGGCTATAAAAGTCTAATGAATTCTTTTAATTAATTTAAATAAATTTTCTGTAGTAGAAATAATATACGCCAATTTTAAAATTTATTCGGATTAAATGAAAGACGTTTCGGGCTCTCGATATCTGGTGTATTGGCTTCTATCGTTTCTGTTACGTGTAATAAATAAAGTTTTTGTCATTTCATGTAATTTCAAAATAATTTTCCGCCTGTTTTCTCCAATGTAATATCAATACATTTTATTATAATTTTCACAAATAATAATGAAGTCCATTCAGAAACGCTGCAGTCACTACGCTTCTGAATGGACCGGCAGCGGGTGCATGACGAAGGATTGAAAAAAAAAAAAAAAAACTTGTTACACCATACAGGTGTGTAAATATCCCGGATGACTATGATATGTAGAAGTAAAATGTAATATTTTTATCATAAGATAGGCTATTTTTTAACTTTAAAACGAATTCGCCGTTCGGGAAGTTCCGATCTCTATGATATAAATTTACAAAAATTGCACGTAGAGGTTTATTGAATTTTTAAATATTTTAATTATTTAGAAATTTCACATAATTAAAATTTATTCTAAATTTACGAAAAAAAAATTAGATTTTAAGGAAATTATCCTCGAGAATATATAAAAAAAAATGAATTTATTTTTTTAATATCGCAAACACATGGCAACACTTAATCATCTATCAAAAAATTACTATATTATTACAAATTAATTATTTAATTAAAAAATCTTATTAAATTATAATAATAATAATTTTAAAATAAGTTCTATGCAAATTCGATTATTTATAAAATAAAACAAAGTAAAAATTATAATTATCATTTTAATCGAGCGGCGTACTTTAAAAAGTCGTTTGGTTTTTACCCCTCATGAAACGGTCATATTTAATTTGTTTATCGAAATTCAATTAATTTTGTCAAAATATGGAAAATAAGCCTTTTCTATCGAAAAAGCATGGCGATAAAGGTAAGTTTTCGACGATAAATGCCAAATTTCATTATATAGGACTTTTAATTACATATAAATATAATTAATCAAATTATATACTATATACGTGTTTCTTATTATCATCGATAGATGGCGCCACTTTAAATGCAATTCATTTTAATCGAGCGGCGTACTTTAAAAAGTCGTTTGGTTTTTACCCCTCATGAAACGGTCATATTTAATTTGTTTATCGAAATTCAATTAATTTTGTCAAAATATGGAAAATAAGCCTTTTCTATCGAAAAAGCATGGCGATAAAGGTAAGTTTTCGACGATAAATGCCAAATTTCATTATATAGGACTTTTAATTACATATAAATATAATTAATCAAATTATATACTATATACGTGTTTCTTATTATCATCGATAGATGGCGCCACTTTAAATGCAATTCATTTATTGAAAAAAAAATCAAATTTAGAGAAATTTTTGAAAAATAAATACACATTTCATTCTTTTCACAAAGTTTTTTTTGCCTCAATTACATCATCTCTCTCTTTCTCTCACACACATATAGCAAAAAGGGCCTCAATTTTTACATTTATCATGATTTGGTGGAAGGAAAGGGCCCATTATGTGTTATAATTTAGGCCCTTATAATATCATAGAGGCCTACAATCTACTCTATTATAGTGTAAGCCCACGGTGTCCAAACTGTGGCTCTTCTAGACTCTTCTTGCAGCTCCCATATATTTATACAATTTCTTATTATAAATTTGATACATAATACACTATATAATAGAAAAAAAATTACAAAAATATTATATATGTTTAACAGACAGAGGATTGTAAGTGTAATGCAAGTGATATTTACTCTATTGAATGGGGGATACTAACTGTATGTAAAGAGGATGCCGCTCTGGTGTATTTACTGATTCTGACGGGCAGTATACGGCTCCTATGAGGTTTGGACACCCCTGGTGTAAGCTGTCTTACATAATTTTATTTGCAGCAGTTGTTTAATTTGATAAGTTTCCTGAACTGTAATCTTATGAAGAGTGAAATTGCTCGATAGACTTTAAAGCAGTTATACAATTCTGTTTGATTTAATATTTTTTTTAGACTTTACATTCAAATTGTATTTATTTTTATTAAGATTTTAAGATACCTCGTCCGCCGAATGCTTTTATGATTTTCTCCAGAGAAAATCGCACGAGCTTTAGATTAAATTATCCGAACGATTCCAATCAAGAGATTAGCATACGGTTAGGAAACGTATGGAGAAGGATGAATCCCGAGGGAAAGGCAATTTACTATCAGAAAGCTAAAGAATGTGACAGAAAACACAAAGAAACTTATCCAGGTATTACCGTATTTAAAATTACATCTTAAAAACCTTTTTAATACAATTTATTTTAATGATTCGATTAAAGAAAGAATAACACCTATTTATCTTATGCAAACAGTAAATTTAACTGCCACATTTTCATTAGCAATTTATACAATTGCAACTTTATAATTACATATTTCATAATAAAAATTTCTTCATTTAGGGTACATTTATAGACCAAGAAGAAATTGCAAACCCTTGAAACAGAAAAAAATGCATTCTTCTTTCATGGTAAATTATGAATCAAACAATATTAAATTACAAAGTCTGAATGAATTTTAAAAATATTTAATTTATAATCCAAGGCAATGACAGATTCTTTACCAGAATCAATTGTTAAAGTTAACATTTCTGAATCAGGTCTGTTCTTTTTAAAGATTTTTGTAGTTTCTTTAATAAAAAATTTAAAATTTATAAAAATATACATTCTATCAGAGCATACCGACGATGAGGATAAGTATTCCGAGTTTTGCTCGACTAAGAAAGCACTTCTTCTAATTCCTACCAACAAGATAATTAAACGTAATGTCAGTACGCAGACGGATGATCTTACGACTCGTACGTTGCATACGGACGTAAACCGAGACGAAGCTACCGAAGAAGAAAAATCTGCTTGGTTATCGTTTCTTAACAATTTCAGCCAATCAAAAGAAGCTGAATTTGAAAATGTAGATAATTCCTCACCAATTGTTACTGAACATCTTCATGCATCTGAAGAAGTATCGAGTAAGTTTATTTACAGTAAATTATTTTCTGTATTTTTTGTATTTCAAAACAAATCTTTTTTAATGCTTCAGATGCATATTCAGAGTTAACATATTTACTTCCTTTGGAATATTATCAGTGCGTTCCAGTTGCTTTACATTCTGCTATTTCTCAATTTTAATGCCTAATTCAAGTGTTTTTGTTGTAACTTATTTCGTATTTTCATCAGATTTTAAATATATATTTAATAATTTTATCTTGGATGACTGTAAAGAAGTTTTGTTAATGTTTCTGATCTACACTTAATGCAATTCTGTCAGTAATATTAAGTTCAGGTTTTTTAACTAAATTAAACTAATAAAAAATTTACTTTTATATCTTTATAATTAATAAATTTATATTTATTTCACAATAAATTAAATATATATTTAAAATAAACTTTTGATTCATTACTATTTGATAGCATGTATTTTAACTTCATGAATAATTTAATACATGATTGGTTCCAAAGTCTGGCCAGATTAGGTGCATGAAAGTGGTTAGTCACGTGCAATAATAATTCATCAGCACACCTAATTATACACCTATGTGTCTAAAGTAGACCATGGACTACTAGAAACTATACACGACACCACCACTGACATTCTCATCTTTCTTAGAAGCTGTATCTAAGGTTAAATTTAAGCAAACTAAACTAAGAATATAAGAAGTTGAAAAAATGTAAGTGTGCCCTGTACACAACACCATCTGTAGATGCCCAGTAAATTAATGTGGTAGCTGCAGAATTCCAAGTTTCCTTTTGTAATTTCATCTGGATTAAAGGTGTGCTGGACCATCAATTGCCAGAAATTCAGTGGTGTATCTGTATTTGTGTCACTGATAAAAACTTGGTAGAAAAATTGCATTTTATATGTTTAAAAACTCATAAAAGTTTTCATAAAACTCAAAATATTTTATTAAAACATGAACAATCTTAGTTAAAAATGTATATATATAAATATACATTCCAACAGTGTGAAAATATGCTAATTTATAACATTTAACAGTGTTAAAATGTTTTAAATTGTTTCAATTTTTATTTTAAAAATTACGAACCGATGATCTTCCATCTAATGAAAGCCTTTTACACATTCATTTGAAACAAATATGTACATGTAAATCTTCCTTATTAAGGACGTGCTTGACTTGTATTAAAATCTGTAAAAATGAAAGGCTTTCAGAGTATATCAAGTTTCGTAAACAAAACTAGAAAGTGTAACTTAAAATGAAGAAACATACTTTTGAAAAAATACAAATTTATTTCCTCACCTTTTAAATATTATTCATTTTATTCACCACAAAACAACATTATCCAGCTAAAAGTCTTAATCTTTCTTCATCGTCTTGCGAATCAATTTGAGATCTCTCATCGCCAGAATCGCGGCTATTAAGCAGTGAAATCAGTAAATTATTTTACAAAATAATATTTTATGTTTGCACATTTAAAAAAAATATAACACAAACCTTTTCAATTTTTCTGCTTCATCTATATTTTCTGGAAGTTCTCTATTATTAGTTTCCGGTAATAAAAATGCAAGAACCCCAGCAATAATTGTACTTACTCCAAAAATTATCATCGGTAACTTGGAATGAAATTGCCGCTGAAGAGATATAAATAAAACATTAATTAAACCTTAATTAAATCTAAATTTATTTTTATTTAAAAAAAGATTATACCATTCCAGCTATAAATGGTGCGACTATGCCGCCAAGTCGGGCGCACATACTGCTCATTCCAAGCCCCGTATTTCTTAAAACCGTTGGATAAATTTCCGAGGAATAAATATAAATGATTGAAAAAGATGCACCGATTGCAGCCTTCCCCAAAATTGCCATTATTGTTCCGTAAACTAAACAAATTTTCAAAGTAAGTTTGGTATTATATTAATTAATACAAAATAATAATAAAACTTATAAAACACATACTCTTTGGTATAAATGGAGTAGTAAGACAACAAATTCCTCCTAATATCATAACCCAACAGAGGACTGGTCGTCTTCCGATACGTTTCAGAAGTACCGTAGATAATGCAATGGCAGGTATTTCGACTAGAGCCATTACCGAAAAGCTTAAATAAACATTATTGCTGAACTTCGATGCACTAAGAGAAAGGCCATAATACACCATAGCATTTACAATCCTGTAATTTTATTGTACATGTTTAAGAAGATTTCAAATTAGCAAATCAAATTAAGAACTCTGAGGAGACACTTGCCAGTTAAAAAACAAATTTAAAGTCCATTTACGCATTGTTGGAGTTCTTACCAGATCTATTGGGTTTGAACGAGTATGTCTTGTATTCTCATGTAATCCAGGCTAAAAACAGAATTTAAATATTAAAATGTGCTTGAAAATTAAATTTATTTTCAAAAATTAACAATATAAATTCATACATCATTAAGCGATCTCAGTAAATTTTCTGGAATGGTTACTTTATTCCAAGATGCAGCTTTTAAAATAGTAGAACGTGCCTTATGAAATTGATTTTTCGAAATTTGCCACCTCGCTGATTCTGGTAACAGCCTTTCAAAATAAGAAATAAATAAAATAATAAAAAACTTTATATTTAAAATACTGCATTTTTGATATTATTAAACTTACCAATTGTAACCTAATAAAAGGACAGTCGGGGCCGATATTATTAATTGCAGAGTTTGCCAGTTCTTTTTAGAAATTGCCGCAGCACCGGCTAGCAACAGCTCTCCTACGGCAAACACCATTTGCAACGAGTTAGCACACCATAAACGTTTTGTTTTTCCGACAAATTCTATTGCTAAAATATAAATAAACGCACATAAATAAAAATTTGTTAAGAGTTACAACTGCTGAAAGAAATTGTCACTGCAGACATACCTAGGACATAACCGGTTTGAAACAATCCAGAGACACTTGCAGCTGTAACAAACCTCAAGAAAGAAAATAAGGGTAAACTATTTGCAAATGCAGTAGATATGGACGAAGCTGCCAGCATTGCAGGAGCTACTAGGAAAACAGATTTTCGTCCCCACCTATAACGTTTAAATATTTACAGGAAGTATTAGGTACTTAAGCTAGGTTTACACTGTCATACAAACTGCTTCAAATACTGTCCACATTGTATTATGCGAAACTAAGTTAGGACATGATTAGTGTTCAAAACCATTTTAATCATTCATGAAAAGTTAATTGGTCGAATGAACTAAAGTTGAGAATGCCTAAAGAACCAGTCAAACAGTTGGTGAAAGGAAACAGACCAGCAGTTCATACGCCAATGAAAACCTAGCTTATATAAACAAAAGCAAAATTACCTGTCCGCAGCATGTCCGAAAGTAACCGAACCAGTCAGAACTCCAAACATAAATAAAGCTTCAGACATCGTTTTCTTACTTTTCGATTTACAAACAAGTTTAAACTGCAAGAGAAGATCAAAAATAAGAGTGAATGTATTATTTTTATTATGACACCTTCGTGTAATAGTTTATTAATCAAACATGAATATATGTACACATTTACAAATCTACAAACATTTATTAGAGATAAATGATTACAATGGTCAAATATATTTATCTGTAATAAACATTCTGTTACATTTATAAGATGTGTGTACGTAAACACAATTCTGTTAAAGCAACTGATAAATCAGTCGAAAGGAGTTAGCTTATAAATGTAATTTAACCCTTAACTGGTATCGTAAATTTTTCAAACGTAACTGGTTTCATGGGGGCTGCGCGGCCCCCAAGCAAAATTTGCCTTTAGAGAGCAAGTTTAACAATGTGACAGTTCAAAAGGGCATAAATGCTAAATGAAACCCTTCTTTAGTATAAAAGCCTTTTACACATTCATTTGAAACAAATATGTACATGTAAATCTTCCTTATTAAGGACGTGCTTGACTTGTATTAAAATCTGTAAAAATGAAAGGCTTTCAGAGTATATCAAGTTTCGTAAACAAAACTAGAAAGTGTAACTTAAAATGAAGAAACATATTTTTGAAAAAATACAAATTTATTTCCTCACCTTTTAAATATTATTCATTTTATTCACCACAAAACAACATTATCCAGCTAAAAGTCTTAATCTTTCTTCATCGTCTTGCGAATCAATTTGAGATCTCTCATCGCCAGAATCGCGGCTATTAAGCAGTGAAATCAGTAAATTATTTTACAAAATAATATTTTATGTTTGCACATTTAAAAAAAATATAACACAAACCTTTTCAATTTTTCTGCTTCATCTATATTTTCTGGAAGTTCTCTATTATTAGTTTCCGGTAATAAAAATGCAAGAACCCCAGCAATAATTGTACTTACTCCAAAAATTATCATCGGTAACTTGGAATGAAATTGCCGCTGAAGAGATATAAATAAAACATTAATTAAACCTTAATTAAATCTAAATTTATTTTTATTTAAAAAAAGATTATACCATTCCAGCTATAAATGGTGCGACTNACATTCTGTTACATTTATAAGATGTGTGTACGTAAACACAATTCTGTTAAAGCAACTGATAAATCAGTCGAAAGGAGTTAGCTTATAAATGTAATTTAAATATTTATGTTATCCGTAAACCAACTTACATCTGATACAACTGTCGATTCAAACACTTCCTTATCCCATTTCCAATCATCACATTCTACTAATGTTTTAGTAAAACTATCTCTCGAACAACTAGTAGTGTTTGGGTACTGTTTACTTTCATAATAAGTACACTGATGCTCATCCAATGAATCGTCTCCGCTTCCATCTTTGGGTATAGCATATTCTACCCACGGTTCATTGTAGTCGGATGTAGAATTATCACAGGTAGGAACGTAACATCTGTAGTTAATTTTAAAATGTTTATAAACTTAAATTTAACAACAATGATAAATAATAATTTATAAAAATTATTTATTGTCATTCTAGTCCTTTGCTATTGTTTAAGCCTGCTTTCTGAGGTTTGAAGTTTGGTCCCAATTGGATGTTCGGAAATATGCATGGTTGGTATGTTCCGGAGATGTCAGGTCATCTTAAAATGGATTGTTTAAATCCATAATTTTTTTTTTTCCTTTTGCTGTAGGTACTAAACTGGTCTGCAAGAAGGCCAGTTTAGTATCTACCGTAAATTCCATAACCCACCATAACAGTCAATCTCACAATGGGGAAACTGGGCGGTGAGGGAAGTGGCCCAACATTTCTGGGACGGACCATCCCCAAAAATCTTTCTGTGGTTTTCAATCTGACCAGATTCATTCCAAGTCCCCAGAACAGTAGGCTGACACCTTAACTGTTTGATCATTCTGCCATCAACTAATGGCAACACCAAGCATGGCGATGAAGACCAAACCAGGTGATGCCAAAGTGAATACTTATAAAATTTTTGTGCAATTTTTCAGTCAAAATTTATTATTTCTATTATTATTATTTTTTTAATATTCCTATAATTAGTTATAAAAAATTTTTGTGAGCTTGGCTCACACGTGTCAATATACCTACAACACTAAAACTCCGCACTAACTTGCTTTTTGAACTTCCTAATGCATTCCTGTTGAAGCAGCAGTTATTACCGGGTCACAATAAAAATATGATTACAAAATTGTAATTTTAATTTTGCTAATTGTTTTATGTTATTGAACATTATGTATGAAAATTACAATGTTTGAGTAACATTAATACATAGAAAAAATTTACTAAACGGTCTCTTACGAAAAGAGATCTGCGGAGGCGACACTACGAATTACCGCACCAAGCGAGATAACGGTCACCAGATACTTGGGGATTAATCGAGTTCTTCCCAAAGATACAGGGACGGGTGACGGACGTGTACTGTACTCTGCCGCGATAGAAATTATTGTGAAAACACAAGATATTTCAGCCTAAGAACAGTTTTTAGAATAAAATCCTCCCTTTGCCGGAGGGCGTTTGGAAAAAATCCGCGACATCTCTCACCCTAGCAACGTTGCCGCCGTAAACCCACGCAGGGTACGAGAACGAGCCATCCTAATGCCCACAGGGGAGGGAGAAAGAATTCAAAAAGAAAACAACAAACGAAAAGTTAAGATAAGCTGCAATTTAAAAAAAAAAAAACAAAAAATAAATGATAAATCCAATATCAATGTAAGTCAACTGACAGACTAATCAAAAAAATCCAGTTGAAAGATTATTTTAGATTAGATAATTAACGAACGAAACACCCCCTTAACTAAACGATAGGTAATGTATTCCCTCTAACAATTAGTTCCAATTCTTCCAATCGTAACAAAGTTATTCGCGACGAGTAATTCGATTGGTCTAGAAGATTATTCCGCGAAATCGACAAGCCAATCAGCGACGCCCGGAAGAAAAAAAAAAGGAAAATCGAAAAAGCGTTCGCAACGGCGGACGTCATTGGCCGACGGATCGTCGATCGTTTCGAAATGTCAAATCGGTAGCGATTTCCCGAACGAGATGCTCTTACCTGTGTTCGGGCACGTATTCGACGAAAACGCTAGAAAGCATATGAATCCCAACGAATATCTGTGGTATACAAGCTAATATATAAATATACAATTGAAATCTCCCGAACTGACCGAGATGGGCCAGAATTTCGTCGATTTCCCTATCTCCTTTGTCTTCTTTTCCCATATTTCCGATAGGAGAGAGAGGCGGAAACTATCGACATCACACTATAAACACCAGTCCGACTATGAAATACGTTTCACTCGTTAATGGAGAGTTGTTACGTGGCATCGACGTCACGTACAAGAACGAAACGAGTTAAACCACGAGATTATATTATTGTTGTTATCCATGCGTTTACTATCAGCTCGATGCCTGCGGGGACACGTGACCGAGTGTCAACCGTTGGCAATTGAGCGTTCGGGTAAATGCTGTTTATATTATAACAGATTTCGGGTTCAGCACGCAAAAAATACCGAATTATTGTTAAAATTTCGCTCCGAATCTTCCTCCATTTTATATTATTTCGATTATTATTATATTATATTATTAACTAGAACAATATTTATCGGTTTATTATCTACACTCCGCAGGTAATAAGTACATTTTCATTACGTTTTTGACAAATTAAAAATGTAATTTAAGTTATAACTTATAACAGGCAAGAAGGAAACAGATTAGATATATAATACTATGCTCTTGATATTAGATATTATTTCAAAATGTAGTAAGTATTTGTATACATTTGTACACATTTAAACATGCTTCAATCTTGTAGAAATCTTTCACACGTTTCTTTATCTATATTAAAATAGTTCGTTGTATTTGATTTATTTAGTGCGATAATAATTTATACCAACAGTTGATATTTAATAATTTAAACTATTATTATACCTATAAAGTTTGTTGTTACTAAATAAAAATTCTAATTCTCCGAATCTTATCTTTAACCTGCTAGGCCTGTAGTCTGTATAGTAAGAGTAGACATGAGTCAGCCTGAGCTGGAAGGGTATATGTCACATGAAAGTTCACACATTCTACTTCTTTGTCTGGCATTATAGGCCTTGGAGTCCCTTAGCCATAGTCACAATCCTTCTCCACCTCGTTCAGTCTTCCAATCTTCAATTCCGAGGTCTTGAAGACCTTAAGTGACCCCATCTATCCACCCTTTTCTGGGACAACCTCTTGTCCTCTTCCCTTTCCTCTCATAGTGGAGCCCTCGTGATGCTGTTGCTATTGCAGTTAGCCTTATGACATGGCCAGCCACTATAATCTTCTGGCCTTAATCACTTGTGTGATAAGAGCTTGCAGTAGGTTGTCTGCAGTTCCTGGTTTGTTGTTCTCTCATTGACCATGATACCATTATTACAGTAATAAATTTGTAAAAAGTAGTAAAACAATAAAATTAATGATGAAGATAGTATAAAAACGTTTTTAAAATGTAAAAGACAAAACAGCTGAAAGAGATAAGATCCATGTGTCAATTCCCACATCTTCCACCCCTTTTATTTGACAGACTTAGCTCAGGCTGACTTGTGTCTATTCTTTCGCTGCACGGACTACAGTAGTTTTTAATCATAAAGTTTGAAATTGTTATAGATATGATGCATATGGGTTGAACTTCACTAATCCTATAAAAAATTTTTGTGAGCTTGGCTCACACGTGTCAATATACCTACAACACTAAAACTCCGCACTAACTTGCTTTTTGAACTTCCTAATGCATTCCTGTTGAAGCAGCAGTTATTACCGGGTCACAATAAAAATATGATTACAAAATTGTAATTTTAATNGCTGCACGGACTACAGTAGTTTTTAATCATAAAGTTTGAAATTGTTATAGATATGATGCATATGGGTTGAACTTCACTAATCCTGCAAGCTTTGGACCGGACAGGTGCCCAGTAGTGTAGAATCCAAATTCGGCGAAGCTTAGAGTTAAAAAAATGGCAATATAGTAATATCTGCACCAACATAGCAACATCAAGCTGCATTGTAAGTAAGCTGAGGTTGATGTTACCAATATGGAAGCAACAAGTGGTGCAACAGCAAATTTGTATTTGCCAAATGACAGCTGTGTCATATTACCAAATACAATGGTAATATGACACAGCCAACTAAGCAACGTCGTGCAAACCGATAATTGTCGGATTCAAATTGCTATCCCATATCGTCGAAGCTGCCGGACTAGCGAGGTTTGGCCAACCAAAAATTTCCGATAAGTTATAATAGTATATAAAATGTAAAATTTTCATTTAAATACACAAGTTGGAATATAATACAAACATAACATCGATCTATTGATATTTTAATACAGTGCTTTCCCGAATTTGGCCTTTTATAATATATTTTTACATCCATTCCTAAGATATGTAATATGTAAAAAGATTACTAACCACTAATTTAGAGATACTCTAAATTAGTGGTTAGTAATCTTTTTTATTTGTGAGCCACAGTTGGCCAACAATTGACATTTCATAGTGTGCAGCAGATCAACGAACATTTTTTTTACAATGCAATTAATCAATAAAACCAAAAAAAGCATCGGGTTCAATTTGAAGTTTTATTTATATGTATGAAATATATTTATGTTTATAGAACTTTCTAAAATGACAAAGTAGCCCTTATTCTAAAGATCTTTATTTCTAGGCTATTTTTGGAATGTGGAGACTTCAATCCTTCCTGCAGATATACCTGTGCCAGAACTGTCACAATACAAATCACATTTGCCTTTACATAATGGTAAATAATTAAAATATTTTGACAAATGCTAAGTTTATGTTTGTGTATATTCATTGAAATTGTTGAGGCCCATCGGTGGCCGAGTGGATAAAACCACCGAACACTCAGTTGCAGGTTTGTGCCCAACTGATAGGCTGGCTGCATGGAGTGTTCTGGGTTTTCTTTGTATCTAACATCTAAACAGGGGCAAATTTCTTACTGAAAATCATCCCAGAAAGCATCCTTATCTTGGCAGATTGACCACAAATTACATTATGTTATCCCATCAATCGAAATTGAATCATTCCATGATGTAAGGATCACAGGCTGCTGATCATACCTTAAATAAAATAATGTTTTAAAAAATAAAGGCCATATAGAGGGCCAGAATTATACAATTATGAGCAGGCCCAACTGCCATAGAGTTGATAATCATGGGAAATAATGCACAACATATACATTCTGTGATAAATTATGGTCAGAACTGAGTTCCAATTTGAATTCTTGTAGTGGTAAGCTGACACTAAACTATGCAGCCACTTGGCCAACATAAGCTAAATGAATGTAACTCTTACTAAATTTAAAACAATACATTTAATAGAGTTCTGTTTTACTGATACTTTATTCTTCTCCATTTTTACTTTATTGGGCTTCAGTTGAAAAAATTGTAGACCTGTAAATTCCCACTACCGTCCGTCCCGTCTTTCCTTAATCTCGAGAATAGAGCTGGATAGATGAAAGGCGAGACCAGGTATGGAAAACCTTAGGGTCGGGAGGCCCCAATTAACAATATACAAACTTCCGATTCAAACCGGAAGTCACATTACTTCAATTCAAAAATTTTCCCTGAAAGGTGTTAGATAGATGACTGGTATGACACTATTGTTAAAAGAAAAGTGAAAAATATGATTTAAAATTGCAGCCTTGCATTGTCACAATAAATAATTGCTCATATTAATTACAAAATTACACAAGCAATAATAATTCTGATAGGTGATTTATGGTTCATATTGAGTCGATGCTGGGACACCTTTTATATGTAATATATAATGGTTTATTGTTTTTAATTTGCTGACATAATTATCAAAATTCATTGCAAATTATTAATTTTCTATAAAAATTTTTTAAGGAGAAAAAAAAATATATTAGATTTTAGATTGTAGTTCAAAGAATGTAGGAATATAAAATGAAATATAAGACACTATTAATTTTGTAAGGAGAACAGCCTTATTAACATACCTTTATATATTTCCTTGATACTTTTAGGCATGCTGACCCATCCTGTGGTTAAAAAAAACAAAAAACCCGAAAGTACTAGAAATTTAGAAATTCACATCAATAGCGAGGTTGAGGCCGAAGTTTTAAATGCAAAAACGTGTACGTTGGACGTTCAGCGCCGCTTTCCTGTAAACCTAGAAGTTTGACAATGGTGTTTGGAATGTCGAGCATGATTCCACTGACTAT
Source organism: Centruroides sculpturatus (assembly GCF_000671375.1). NCBI lineage: Eukaryota > Metazoa > Arthropoda > Arachnida > Scorpiones > Buthidae > Centruroides > Centruroides sculpturatus. Next base: position 506,652 of record NW_019384631.1, read on the forward strand.
CCAAACACCATTGTCAAACTTCTAGGCTTACAGGAAAGCGACGCTGAACGTCCGATGTACACGTTTTCGCGTTGAAAACTTCACCCGCAACCTCTCTATTCTTTGATGAGACTACTACTATTGTGTTAAGTAAAGCTCTTATCAACCTATATTGGTATTAATATTTGTTTACTAAGAAGTGTTAAGTAAATGTAATATGAATAATAAACATCAAACATAAATAAATAGAATTTGAGGTTAATCTACATAAAAAATATTAATACTGAATAGTGAGATCGTAAATTATATATAAATCATTTAATATTATAAACGAAATTATAAATTGATTTTTAGAAACATTTAAAAATAATATCTATACATAAATGTCGTATAAAGTTTCCTGAATGAGTACGATATACGGTGTGACCCATAAGTCAGTTAACGAGGTTTGTTTTACGTATTATAAACATAATCTGTCTGTGAGTATTAATCGTAAAATGAGACATATATGATTACACAATAAATATATCTATTTTAATTGTTTATATAAATATATGAGAGTGAAGTAAATAAATAAGGGCCTATCTAACATTCAAATGATAGATAGGCCCTTCTATAAAGAAAACTTTCTGTGTGAGAATAAATTTTATATAAATAGTAGATTTTTATTTTTATCCCTCTTTTTTTATTTGTTATATAATTTATACTTCAGATTTTATTTGTTTATATTTACATTAAAATTTGAAGAAGATAAATCTTATATATACTATAATGAAATTTACTATACTTTATAATAAATTCGNGGGAAAAACATTCGGCAACATCAGAAGCAGAAGCGTCGCGATCTGGCAACATTGAAACAAGTTTCGAGAAGGACCACGTGTATCGACAGAAGGTGAGAAGAGAAAATTTACATACTTAAGTACTAATAGTTCACGAAAATAATAATTTTCATGAACTATTATTATTTATGTAAATATTTATTACATTTCATGTTGTACGGGGATTTTACCCAATTCTCGAACCGTGTTAGAGTGAATCCGTGCTATAGAAGTGCCGTGTTATATGGGGGTTACCTGTACATTCTGTGATAAATTATGGTCAGAACTGAGTTCCAATTTAAATTCTTATAGGCCTAGTGGTAAGCTGACACTAAACTATGCAGCCACTTGGCCAACATAAGCTAAATGAATGTAACTCTTATTAAATTTAAAACAACACATTTAATAGAATTCTGTTTAATTGATACTTTATTTTTCTCCATTTTTTACTTTATTGGGCTTCAATTGAAAAAAATTGTAGACCTATAAATTTCCACTACCGTCCGTCCCGTCTTTCCTTAATCTCGAGAATAGAGCTGGATGGATGAAAGGCGAGACCAATGGAATGGAAAACCTTATGGTCGGGAGGCCCCAATTAACAATATACAAACTTCCGATTCAAACCGGAAGTCACATTATTTCAATTCAAAAATTTTCCCTGAAAGGTGTTAGACAGATGACTGGTATGACACTATTGTTAAAAGAAAAGTTAAAAATATGATTTAAAATTGCAGCCTTGCATTGTCACAATAAATAATTGCTCATATTAATTACATAATTATACAATCAATATTAATTCTGATAGGTGATTTATAGTTCATATTGAGTCAAGGCTGGGACACCCATTATATGTAATAATGGTTTATTGCTTTTAATTTGCTGACATAATTATCAAAATTCATTGCAAATTATTGATTTTCTATAAAAATTTTTTTAAGGAGAAAAAAAAACATATTAGATTTTAGATTGTAGTTCAAAGAATGTAGGAATATAAAATGAAATATAAGACACTAGCAATTTTGTAAGGAGAACAGCCTTATTAACATATCTTTATATATTTCCTTGATACTTTTAGGCATGCTGACCCATCCTAAGGTTAAAAAAAAAAAACCCTAAAGTACTAGAAGTTTAGAAATTCACATCAATAGCGAAATTGAGGCTGAAGTTTTAAACGCAAAAACGTGTACGTTGGACGTTCAGCACCGCTTTCCTGTAAACCTAGAAGTTTGACAATGGTGTTTGGAATGTCGAGCATGATTCCACTGACTATCCAAACACCATCGTCAAACTTCTAGGCTTACAGAAAGCGACGCTGAACGTCCGACGTACACGTTTTCGCGTTTAAAACTTCGGCTCAACCTCGCTAATAAGAATCTATTTTTCAATAAATTGGGGTTTAAGACTTTACATTTTTATTAAAAATTAAATATGATATACATAATTAAATTTTAAACTGTAAAAACCACATTTTAATGTAATTGTAGAGGAGATCTGTAAGTCATTTTGCAACACAATTTTTGACATTTATCACATACAAATTTGATAAGTCTGTTGAGATTTGGAACGACAGCAGTAATTTCTAAGATAATTAATTATAATAATTGTTTCTGTATTTTTAATGATGGACCTTTGCATTTGTAATATTACAATACAAATGATTGTGAATTTCTTGTGCTGATTTTCTTGTCTAATCGAGTTAATTAAAAATTAATTTCTGTATGTTTAATTTACTTATCATTGAGCCCACTAGTGGCTGCATGGATAAAACCACCGCACGCTGTTAGTTGGTTGTGATTTCTGCCAAGCCAACAGGCTGGTCACTTTAAGTTTTCCAGGTTTCCTTCACATGTCTAATACCTAAATAGGGCCAATTACCTGTTCTCCCAATTGTCAATCCCTTGGCAGATTGCCCAGGTTGCATTGCCATAAACAAATAAAAAACTTCTCATCATTGATTTATAGAGAAAGTCTTTACATCACACTATGCACTTCCATGTTTGATCATGTTTCTGTAAGCGCAGCCATTTTCAAAATGATATTACAAAAGTCTGACGCAAAATTTGCACCATCTAACGCCTGTGTGACAAAGTTGTGGTCTTCTGCTGCTGTCTTAATGAGAAATTTAAACAAGAGGAGGAATATGACACCTATGAGAGATCTTGTTACCTTACTTTTTGAATCACCCTTGTAATTAATTTAAAACTTCATATTTTTATATATATATATACTGTGGTGTAAGGTATTTTGTTTAATCTGACAAAGTGTTCAGTTACACCATGCATTCTTATTAGCCATAAACAAATTGTCTACAGTCCATCTATGGAATGAATCGACTTGAGAGTGATGTCATGCAGGATGTCACTCCGGTTATACCAATTGGCTTGTTTTGCTTAATATGTCAGGTGATATGTGAATTTTATTTTATTTTCTCTCACTAGATAACAGAACAACTTTTCCATTAATTGTGTTAATTTTTTGTAGCATGCATTAACTGAAACTACTATATGAATTCGTAAAGCACTATGAATTTAACTACTACTATAGCCAACTTCCTCGTATTCCAATACCAGAATGTGAAGCTCCCATAACCCTGTTTATAATGATGATGACATGTTTAACGGTAAAACTTGTCCAAAGTGGAAACTGCCCAACTAAAAAAAGTTTTTTGAAGTGGAACAAGTTTAAAAAATCCTGTTCAAAATGAAAATCTGCCAAAACAGAAAAAATATTCGGTACTGTACCATTCTGGTTTACACAGATTTTACTGTATATGCATCCCAGGTCTTCTTCCACACATTAACTTTTATGTAATTTGAGAACGATTGTTAAGATATATTAAGAAAGTATTGTTTAAGATATCCCCAATATGCTAAAATTACAAAAACACAGCTTATATGGTAAAGTCCTTATCATACACATAACTGACGAATGAAAACACCCATGTTTTGTAGTTATAGTAAAGTAACTACAGTACGTTACAAGACGAGACCACTTGCAGTGCCCTTAGTGGTAAAATTCAGAAGTTAGCACTCCTATCTCAAGAACAATGCACAATATGGAGAAATGTTGTAGAGCATGACCAATTTAGTACAAAAGGACACTTGTACACGAATAGTGTGAATAGAAAACACACATGCTAACATACACATCAAGCATAGATGGTAAAATGTGCATTTCTCATTAATTTCTCACGTGTTTATTTATTGCTTGCAGTTCTCATTTTCCTTGGTCTTCGTGCCGCCTTCATCACTATGTGTTCGTGTACTGCGCATCACTCACACTATCGGTGTATAAGGACCTTATCTATCGTGCATCCTTTGCATATTATCCCAGAAGAAAACACTAGTTATTATGAAAAAAAAAAAAAAAATCTTTATCTGGAGATGGGGACAAAGTAGTCAGAGTGACACGAGAAAAGATAAGAATACGGTTTGTTCAGCCATTTTCAAATATGCTTATTTTAATTTTCTGATTCAAACCGATCACATTGTCGTAAAATATACATTACAAAAAGGTTTTTAAAACTGTCAAATTTTTTTCTGTTAAGTCTGAAGTTACATAACTTGTTGCTCCAATAAAACAATATCTTATTGCTATACTGTCTTCTATTTGGAACAAATTATAAAACAAAAGTTAACAATTTAAGTGTGGCAGATGCATACCATCTTTACCTTCGATTGGTACCGGAACCGAATCCCTTATTTAATGCACGCGACTAAACCTTAACATCCAATTGGCCATAACGACGGCAAAGAGAAATAATATAATTTTTGGCGTTACGTAATCTTACAATCATCGCGACCTTCACTCTAAAGGAAACATATCGTCGTGCCTTTATCACAACACACACTTTACATAAGAAACTATCAGTTATCTTTTAACCGGTTACCGTAATCTGCTTTTGGGAATCACATAAACGAAAGCAGAACTTAACGAGAATTTCTCAATAGGGCCAACGGACAGTCCTGTTTTGCCCGCCTTTAATATTTAACCGTAGAATCAATCTTCCGACACAGCAACCTTTACAAATCAATAAACGTAACGGTTCCGGAACTCATTTTCACCAATTCCGAAATGTATCCTCCGTCGGAGTGTAAATGGTACGGCCCACCTATCGGCGACCTACGACCTTCAGAAATCAATTCAAAATTTCTTCATTAACTAAAACATATTGTGAAAGGAAATAATGTTCTCCTTTCTTATCTAATGACTATATTTACATTAACTGTATTATGTGTAGTATATAATATTTCATGCAGCATTAAAATCAATTTAAGGTTTGACTCGATTATCGATTTTAGACAGAGTAAGCTACGCAAAACAAATGATTAGATTACGCCGTATTTTAAGAACGGTTTAACTTTGTAAAAATGATCAGAAACGAACAGACAAACAGACAGCTTTAACAGATCAATATGCAATTCATTATCTGAATACGAATTGTTTGCCCAATTCCCATTCGTTAATAAAGTTTTATCGTCTAAACGTGTGTATAATCTGATATCGCTAAGTTATAATTCTAATTTAAGATTAATTTACAAATTAATCAATTACAAACAGACACGTGCTTTGCAATTCTTACCTGCTGCTTTGTAGATTGCTTTTAGGAACGAAGCTATGCATGTAGAACAGATTAGAATTTAACTGCAAACCTCCGAATATCTGCAAAACCCCTACCAGAAGGCATATATAAACCTGAAATTTTCCAAAACCCAAGTGATAGAGAATCTTGGTGAACTTCATCTCGTGCGACTAAACCACATCCATAAACAAAACCAAAACCAAACCCATGTGATCATTTTCCGGTCGCCCTCTAGCGTTTAAAATTCTAGCAGACGGTTTCGAAAATAACGAACCTAACATGGTTTATGACGTCATCGGCGTGATAATTTTCGTATGATAAATGCATAGCGGTTAGAACAATATATTTATTAAGTTAATAATAATAATATATATAAAGTAAAGAAAAATTATTAAAAAATGACATCTAAGGGAACACAAAGCTGTGACGTCATAAATGACAAAACACCGAATATCTTCTCACACTTTATCAAAATAATCCTAAAATGGAAATATGATAATTCTTGATCCATCTTCATTGTCTTCGATAACTGTTGTTTAATAGTAAAGGTTAAAACAATTTGGTTACCACTTGTCCAGTGGTAACCAAAACCATTTGAGATTATTGATTACGGGAGTAAAACGAATTTGTTATTGTATATCTGTCTTCAAACCTGCGCAATTTTATTGCATTGTACATGAATGAAACTATTTGGTTTGATGGGGAAACTGGACTCTATTTAGGTGTTACTAACGAGAAGAAAACCCGGTAAACTCCATGTATGCAGCCCGTTGCCGAGGCGCGAACTCACCACCAGTGTTCAGTGGTTTTATACACTCGGCCACTGATGGGCGAATGAAAGTATTATAACACATTGTAAGTGGCATGGTCTGGAATGAAATGAAATTACTAAGCATGATGATTAATTATTTACGAATATTTATTTTAGTCTTCAGTACAGATTTACAGAATTTTAATACAAGGACTTTTACATTGAATTATCTCACAGAAGGTTCAACTGTAAATAGCACGTATACAAGTTAACTCATTCGCTTCACTGAAAATTTATAAGTATCCTACAATATAATAGAATTATAATTTAATTTAGAATATATTAACTTACGGGAATATTAATTTTATAACTGTCACAAATTCGTGTGCAGGTTTAAAGATGCCATTAAGTGCGAATTGCATCGTATTTTTCGCAACAAATTCGTAATTTTTCGAATGTCGTATCGTCGTGGCGTTTACATAAAACACTAAGTTTTACATCTCTGAATGTTTTCGGCATCATCCAATTACTCTGCTCTTCTTTCCAAGTAGCATCCATGTTATATTTAGAAAAGAAGTAGACACGACTAACTGGATTATCTTCACCCTTGCCCCAATCAATCGAAATTATCTAATAACACAGAAAATAATGTTTAATACATAATTTATCGTGCACCCTTTGCATATTATCCCAGAAGAAAACACTAGTTATTATGGAAAAAAAAAAAAAATCTTTATCTGGAGATGGGGACAAAGTAGTCAGAGNTGCTCTTCTTTCCAAGTAGCATCCATGTTATATTTAGAAAAGAAGTAGACACGACTAACTGGATTATCTTCACCCTTGCCCCAATCAATCGAAATTATCTAATAACACAGAAAATAATGTTTAATACATAATTATTGTCAAAATTTTTCATTATTTAAACTTTTAATATTGGTAAAACAGAAAACGTTGGGAATTCCAGGAATGCATCGTACAACGATATTGTAATTGAAATACTGTACCTGTATTTAATGATGTTTAAAGAACAACTTAGTAGTCGAAATATAATCAAAATTGGTTGGTGACATTTCAGGACACGCATTAGACATTTACCTAAAGTGCAAATTAGTACAGAAATTCACCACTATGGCACTATTGGGTATTTGAGTCATAAAGTTTTATAAAGTGTATTTTGTCGAGAACACATTACAAATTTAGCAGTCTTGAAAGACTGCATAACTCTGCGGGTTAGAAATATTAAAGAAAATCAATTACAGTTGATATTAATTGCCTTCAAATCTTGCACCAAAAGAATAAAAACCGCATTGAAAAGTGTTTTCTTCATCGTTAAAATTTCCGTGTCATGTGAATGTCTTGTAGAAATAAAGCTTGTTGCTTACAGCATCATAAATGGAATAGTGGAAAATTTTGCTATTAATTTTATTATTATTTTTGGAAAGGTCTTGAAATGTCATCGTGCCAGATTTGGTTGCATTTGAGTGAAAAATCTTTCTAGACAGCGTTGAATAAAGATATTAATACTTAGTAAGCGAAAAAGTTCAGAGAAATTATAATACTAAACGGGAGTACCCTGTAAGTCTAGATCAACGGGAATTATATCCATCTATCTTCATTCTTTTACAAGGAAATAATTGTGCTGAGTAAGGAGAGTCGAACTCAAGTTATTTTGATGTTGTGTACTCGCAGTCAATACGATGTCGTAGAAAATTAACAGTTTACATCCAAACCTTAAATCATACACAACAATCTTAACGCTGCCTGTTAAACTCTTCGGCGACTTTACGCTGATTGTATGAAGATCGCCACCATCAAAATAACTTAAATTCGTTTCTTCATACTTGGCGCCGTGCTTTACCTATAAAAGCATACGCAAATATCAACATAACGCCTATAGTTCAACACTTATTACCTTGTCTAGTATATCACTAAAGTATGTAAAGTGGATATCATTAACTGTGTTTTTTTGAATTTAGTTTTTCATTATACAATGTTTTCACTTAGCATTTCTCCAGAGCAAAAACAATTCTTTTTAGTAGAGGAGAAGGTGGTATTATGGAACACTGCGGGTATTATGGAACCACCCCATTTCGAACTGATAATAAAGGCGAACTGTAGCGAAATGTGGCTGAACTGAACTAGGCAGACATCCATAGCAAGGGGAAAACCCGNTATGTTAAAATACACAAAATAAATTTCTCAAATTCTATACGCAGCTAATTACCATCAGTAAAATGTTATGAGATAATTATCTGTAGGGAAGAGCAGGAAGAAAAGATGATTCTCTTTTAAGCAAGATGCTTCTACCTCATTTGATGTAGAATTTTATATATGTATATATATATATAAAACAAAATGTAAATGCTAATAACGAGTAAAAGCCTACTCAAGATAGGATATACGACGCCCTTTATCTCTCCATCCCCTCGATCTTTAACCATGAAAATTTAAGAGCATCAACCCCCTTTATACACAAATATGCCTTTAAAATTTCGACAAAAAGCACGACAGTTATTATTATTTTTAATAAACTTCAAATAGTGTGAACAAAATCGTGCTCCAACACACACTAACATCCATACATAGAGTCAAAAACTCCGAATGTTTTTGTATTTCTTGAAGTTTCAATGTCTCCCGAGTCCAAAAAAGTAGAAATCTTGGTGGAGGAAAACTTTTCAATAGATTGCCATGCTTTCCCTCTGTTATATATAGCAGCCGTGAAAGTAAAAATAAATATTCACGTTTATTCGTTTTTCTCTTTTTACTTAGGTTACTTCGATCCTCCGTGGATTGTGTTTAAGAGGCTGCAACTGCCCGTGGATCTTTACCTGGGCAGTGTCTGTCTTTGCCTCTCATCTTTCACTACTGGCACTAGACTTTACAGGCCTCAGTGACTTTACACGCCTCAGAATTCCTTCACCCAACCAGTAATTTTCTTTACTTTTTAAAACATTAATTAAATAATAAATTTCTTACTTTGTCACGGAAACATATAACCTTTTTACCATCGACATCATTTACTCTTGCAAATTGCATGAGGCGTTTGTATTCGAATCCGCATTTGATTCCGAGATACAGGCAGTCGCGGAGATAATAATCCCATTTATCGACGTCTAATCCCGATTCTTCGTTATTCACGATCTATAAATTATATATATGTAAATTATTAATGTTTAAGTCATTCGAAATAATACTATTTCTGTCTGTTGTACAATAAATATCATTAGTAGAACAAAATAACTTTGCTAATTTGATACCGCGATGGATTATATCTTATTAACACAAAATATCATCATAAATAATTTATGAAATGTTAGAAGCCATTAAATATATTATACCATAAACTACATTTACAGTGAACGATCCATTAACAAACAGTCCCGAATAGCGGACATCTTTACTTAACAGGCATTTTTACAACCTGAAAACACTATAAATAGGACATGTATTATGTTTACCACTAAATAGTAGATAATATTCTCGGTTTTAGACGGTGTCTGCTATTCGAAAGGTATACTGTATTCATTAAAGTCAATAATTAATATATAAAGAAACAAACAGATTCTTACTTGAAAGAGAAATGTCCGCTCATCGCAGGTCTGTAAATAAAATATTAATTATGTAAATAGGGTATATTTTACAAAATCAGATGCAATAGAAAATAAATTCGCTTACAGGTTTTCCTTTCATAAGATCTCTGATGAAATTGATTTTCGTTTTGTCTATATTATATCTTTGAAATTCCTCTTCCAATTTATATTTTCGTACAAGATAATCAAATATTTTAATGGATACTTCTTCGTGCTGCGATTAAAATGGATATAAATTCACAATTCACTTAGAAATTGCTTGATATTTAACGTGTTAACTTACATTCCACGGTTTGCTTTCGTCTTTACGTTTTTTTCTGCACTTCCTCATAAATCTTTCCCACGAATGAGAAAATGGACCGTGACCGAGATCGTGGCAAAGTCCAGCAATCTGTACGCAATTTATTTCTTGGTCCGTTATATTTAATTCCGGTTGGTTGTTTCTTAATTCCAGAAGAAATTTCTTCGACAAATAAGCAACTCTAGAATTACACATAAATAATTAGGATACAAAATAATGCCGGCCCACCAATGGGCACCAATATTTTCTGTTTTCTGTGGTTTCTCGAATATTAAAATGTTCATACCCTAAAGAGTGTTCGAAGCGATTATTGTTAGCTCCTGGATAAACAGTGTAGAGAAATCCCAACTGCTTGATGAAGCGAAGTCTTTGAAATTCTGGTGTGTCTATGATTTTCAGACATAAAGCATTGAAACTGATTTGTCCGTGAACAGGATCGCAAAATATCTAAAAAAATTAACAATAGTTTAATACAATAAATTTTATGTTATAACTCCTATCTTATTACCAATCAAATGATTACCTTTTGAGTATTTCCATTATCCACACAAATGTTATTGTTAATAGCTTTAAAATATAAATAATAAAATTAGGATTATGTCGTTAGTTATATCGGCAGATTAAACAGAGATACTTGTAGATTTTTAATATTAATTGTTATTAATTAATATTAATTTATATTATTATTGATTTAACATGACTATTATCCATTGAAAAACTGGACAACGTGTGAAAAGTGGATGAAACCGTTAAAGGAGTCGGGAATTCTCACCTTATCAATGTGTTTATTAGTTTCATTCAGTAAGCCACTGGTGGACACGTAAACTAATTAAGTATAACACTTATCGTTAATAGGTATTGTTGGGATACTTGTTTGTTTGTTTAGTTAAGTTACGGCAACGCAACACTTGGGAGATCTGCCTAGAGACAATGTCTTCCGAGAGGTCGTTTTAAAGATAATTGGTCTGTATTTAGGCGCTACAGACGTAGGGAAAACCCAAAAAACTCTACGTGACCAGCCCGTCATGGCGAATGCCGGGCTGGTCACGTAGAGTTTTTTTGGGTTTTCCCTACGTCTGTAGCGCCTAAATACAGACCAGTTATCTTTAAAACGACCTCTCGTAATCAGTGTTCAGGGAACGGAACTTTATGGCCAATGGTGGGATTTGTTGGGTTGCGGACCTCATTGTAAATCTATAATTCTATTATCCGTTTGTATGTCTTTCCTTCATCTCGAGAGTGGAGATAGAGATGAAATTCGAAACTAGATTTAAAAATCGGACGGGTTGGAGGCCCTGATGAATTAAATATAAAGTTCCGTTGTCACGTTTTTTGAGTTCAAATGCTTTCTCCAGACCGGAGTTAGATAAATATCCGGCATGACTCTACTGTTGGAAGGTAACGTATGATGCACAGGGGCAAGTCGATACTAAAATCGAGAAGAGCATATACTTTAAATTTAAATTACGAAATTTAGTTTTCGTTCGATTGTTTGTTTCTCGCTGTATTATGTTATTATCAATTTTCATCTAACAAAACCAAAACAGAAACTAAATTACAGAAATTATCTTATCAGCAATAAATACTGATAATAATTTGATGATTTAACGGTTTCGATTATAATTTCTAACAAATAATAAAAGTAATTTTTAGTATAACTTATTTAAATTACGTAATTGTTGTACAGGTATCTTCTGTGTAACCCGGTAGATGTCTTCCGAAAAAGGGCCGTGTTATGCGAATTCGTGCTATACGAAACAATAGACTAATGTAGAACATAGAGTTAAGTTCCAGATGTTAGCAAAACTGCGTAATTGTTGTACAGGTATCCTTTGTGTAACCCGGTAGATACCTTTGGAAAAAGTCTTATTTCTAACACCACTATAACTATGGTCATACCCATAACAGAGTTTAGCCGAATATCGTAATTAAACTAAAGAATGAAATCTTTTCAAGTGCAGCTATCCCTGAGCATACCCCTATAAATCCTGCACCGGCTGAGTGGAGGTCTATACATGTCACTCTTTAGGCATACATACAGAGAAACCACTTGTGAAATTTGCTCAGATTCTTAATTGACGAAATAGAACCCTCCAGAATGGTAGGATTTACCTTCTCGACTATCCGGCTATTCCAATGAAAGTCTAGCAAAATTTATATTATAAATAATACGCTTGAAATTTTGGTGATCTCTGATACTTTATAGAAATGAGAATATAAAATTAAAGCAAAAGACTTACGGTTTCCGATAAACGACATTCCTTCTGAAATTTAAAATTTGACTGCCTGAAATTAAGAATTAAATGATTAATTATTATTATTATTATAACGCTAAAAATGACTTATAAATAATTTTTTAATATAAATTTCTATAGGAAAATGAATAACGTTAATAAACAATTTACGTAGAAAATGAAGAAGAGAAATTTCTGTAACAGTCATTAAAGTTTCCCTTTCATTTAATGTCTGCTGTAAACAATTTATAATAGCGATAAATTTATCTTCACTTTTGTTATCTTCTTATCAAATGATCTCATTTGTTTTTTACATTATTGTGTTAATTAAGGTACAAAGCAGGTGACAAACATAACGGTTTTCAAAGTAACACTTCAGAAACTAAAATTAATAATTATATTACCCAATAGTTAAGACCATAGAATTATGAGATCTGAATTGCCCCTGTGACTAAGTTATAATTTAATTATAAAGTTAAAATTTTAGGGAAAAAATATTTTTTAATTTTGGTGAGAAATTAGGTTTTTCTAACGCTGAAAAACTGATAAAAAGTCACTTCCTGCAACGGAAGTTGTAACATCCTTTTGTTTTACCCTTATCTACTACAAATGTCAGCACCCTGGGAATTGTTAACCTCTCGATACATTCCCTTATCCTCTGTTCACGTGAGAGAATCAAAAGGCTTATTGGAGAACAATCGTGAGAAATAGAAATGATTTTGCACGATTCAAGGAGTCCGCCACGAAATCCGAAAGAAGGAAGATGTATTCCATACCATCTCCCGAAGGCCTACGCCCATAGTCGTATCCCGCAGATTTTAATAATAACGAGTTCAAGTTAGTAAGATAGGAAAAACTTTTGTGATGTGCCACTCAAGACCTCCCCACGAACTGAAGTATAAGAACTGAATAAATTGAACTATAAAGAAATTAAAGGTGAAGAAATAGGGAAATAATCTAGAGGTAGTATGATTATAGTAGAAAAGTGTGTGCTCTCTCTCTCGAAACGTTTAGATTAATTATTCCATTGTGTATAGTTTTATTCTTTTGTCTTATTAAATTTGGTTTTATTATTGTTAAAGTAATGCCTCAAGTGTCTGAATCAAACCTATTCTCTCTACGAAGCATAACGCGTGTTAATCCGCGTATCTAAAATTGATTAACTGTAGTCGGGAATCTTGACGAGGAAAGGGTGATTACGCGATCACCTAGTTCCGCCAAAAGTTGCGCTCTCCTAGAAAAAGTATAGAGACCGAATCTCGAAGTATAGAGACCGAATCAAATCCAAAATAGACAAGAAAAAGGCCCTGTTATTGTCCAAAGGGAGGAAGGAAACAAAACATGAAAATAAATGACTATGGTATATTTATTTTATAAATTTTAAAACTACATTCTAAGTAAATACGTAGTACTGTAAAGACGTATAGTCTATAGGTATTTTTCTACAATAAATTTGATAATATGACGTAATATTTTATGCATTTTTTGTGTAAATTTCAAACGTCTGGAGAAAACCAACAGCAAACTTTAAAAAGCAAACCAACAGCAAACAGCAAACCAACAGCAAACTTACTGCAAAGCGTACAAAAATAACTCGCAACAGTTATTTTTAAGTGTATACGTTTTAAAAACAAATTTCAACTCGTTCACTTCGTGCCAAGAAAACAAAATCCATTTTACTTCATTAAATTTTACGTAAATTTAAAAACATTTCACAGAAGTGAAAAACAGAATTATGTCGGTCTTATATATTTACAATTTAAAAGTATAAACAGTTGTAATTTTTGAATATTTTAAAATTTATACTTACAATATTCCTTAATGTCGATGAGAGTGTTTACTGAAACATAACTGTGTTGTTCTACGTTTGTTTTTTTTAATAGTTCAAAGATAAGAAATTGTGTCAAGTACACCAAGTATACTGTTACAAAGCCTAATTCTCTACGCTATAGGAGAATTTGATGCTGTTTTTCACGTCTATTTTATTAATAAATGTGCATAAAGTGATCACGATGACGTTTTATTGTATTACCGTATCACAACTCCAATTTTACTAAAATATTGTAACCTTAAAATTGTAGTGAAACAACCTCGAAAATGAACTTACCTCGAAACGTTTTCGCTCATCAAAACTGTGAAAAATTCAACAAATTACAAAGAACAATTGTAAGATGTTTTCGATTTTTAGTTATTCTTGCTCTAGACCAAGAATTATTGCTAACTCTCACTCATATTGAGGTTAATGAGTTATTTTTTATTCGTGTCTTCATTCAATGTTTTTAAATACAGTCGAGCCTCTATAACACGGTAGATACGTTCCGCTTTTTATGAAATTCATGTTTTACGATTCCTTAAATACATTAGCCAATCACAGCCCGGCACGTATGCAGTTTACGGACTACGGTTGTTTGAAAGGTTTTCTTCCAAAAAATTAATCGATCCTAGTCTAATCTGACTCAAAATTTCGAAAACACGTATAATTTTTTGGAAATAATCCGTATAAACTACGCTATAAACAAAAAATTGTAGGATTACTTAACGAGTGTGCACCGTTCGAGGACGATATCGGTCAAGCTTGGTTTCGTCATGGAGCGGCGCATCGAACTGCGGGCGCGTGTTTCCTGATAAGTTACTTTTCTGCGAAAAATTTGCTGAACTTTGGAGACATCATTAATATAAATATAATTTTTATTATCGTTAAATAATAAATGGTTTTTAGTAGGTCTGCTGCTCGTTTAAACTCAACATTTTGTGCAATATCCGCTATTGGTCTAGATTCGACCAATCCTGTCGCGACACGAGTCGGCGATGACGTTTTACCGTATTATACGAGTTTCTTTTAGCGTGTTTGTACGAATACGGTCGCAATATTACATTTTACAGTTATTTACTGTTATGCAAGATACGATACGTTGGTAATATTTTAATAATTTATGATTCATAAGTAACAACAGCCCGAGAAATAAAAGAAGAAGCACACAAATTAAATGAAAATTTAAAATTTACGTGTGAAGAGGAACTTAACCAGGAGATGTTACGATTAAAAGAGAACAAACAAAACTATATTTTCGTAAGTACGAAAAACAGTGTAATAATAGAAAAAAGCATTAATTTTTATATTTTTATTTAATTTCAGAAAAATACTAACCCGTAAAGTAAATATCTTCGTAAAGTGCACAGAGCAATAAATTTGATCTAGAAAAGATATTAATGTATTAATTTTTACACCTTACACATTGTGAATAATTTAAAATAAAATCAATACAGTAATTTATCTCTATTCTAAAATGAATCCAAGTAAATTTATAAAAGCTAATCATCATCATCAGTATATATGTTATGGACAAAGTGATTAATACGGGCATTATGAATAATGCCCGGGCATTATGAATAATGACCAACAAAATCGGGCATTGTAATAAATTTCAATAATTTATCAAATTGACCGGTCATTATGAATACTGCTACCGCCTAGTCGGGCAAAGTGATAATAATATGTTGAGGAGTGATCATCCGACATATGTTAGCCAATCATTACTTACATCTTACTTGCTTACGCGTATTGCATATAGTACCGAATTTTAAATTTATGTAACCAGTAGTTAATCTTTCTTCTTTGAAAAAAGTAACGATCATGGAGGAATCATTAAGTGTTATGAATAATCGCTTCAACAACCGATTAAACAAGTTAAAAACCAAAATGGCGGCTGAAGAAGTAGCATATGTTCTTTTAGATATTTTTACAATTTTCGGTGCACCAAGTATTTTACAAAGCGATAATGGCAGAGAATTAGCCAATAATATTATCAAACAAATGGGTAATATGCGGCCCGAGTTAAAAATAGTGCATGGAAAACCAAGGCACTCACAAAGTCAGGATTCAGTAGAAAGATGTAATCAAGACGTAGAAAATATGCTTAGTTCTTGGTTGGAGATTAACAATACTAACAAATGGTCGGAAGGATTACGTTTTGTACTACTGATTAAAAATCGAGCGCATCATACTGGTATAAACTGCAGCCCCTATGAGGCCATGTTTGGAGCAAAGTTAAAAGTTGGACTAAAGAATTTCATACCCAACGAATCGTTGTTCAACGTTAATACGGAAGAGAATCTACAGAGACATTTTAAAACTATCAACGAAGTAAGTCAAAGTTGCTCAAACTCTGAAAGTCTGGGTACCGTCCAAGAAAACATTATGAAATATTATCTGATAATGCCACCCTTACATAGCAATATAACTGATGAAGTTCAAAGATCTACATCGTCTTCACGTGAAAAAAATCTAAACCAGGATGTTATTAGCATTACAGAATTGGTGAATGAAGAAGAACAGTCTAAACAATTGATCCAAAAAAAGAAGGAAAAATAAGAAGTGTGTCTAAAACAAGGGCTTAGTTTAATCTTAAAAAGCAAGCAGAAAAAATGATTAATACATCAAATTCCAAATACACAGCAGCTATTGTTGGTGATACAGTAAGGATCCGTGTACCTGATGAAGATCGAGCCCGCAGTGATGGAAAAAATATTTTAGGTGTCGTTGTTGAGGTTAAACCTTTACAAACTGGGTACCAAACATGGCATATTAAATCTATTATATTCCAGAAACCAATTTACTGTTTGTAAAGAAAACTTTATTTCTGTTGGAGATGTACCGGGTGCAGAAATTTCGCTTAGAGAATGTGCAAGAATGTCATCAATTCCTGATGGCCACAACTATAGTTAATGCTGCTGAAAAATTGGTTGAAAATCTAATAGATGCAAATGCTACCAAAGAAAAAAAAATTATGTAATTCCAAATGTCATGAAAATGTTAATTGCTCAAATAAATAAACTAAAAAGCATTTAATTTTTTATATAATTTATACCAAAAATTGTTAATAATACTTTTCGTTAATATTAGTTTAATTAATATAGTTAATAGTACTTTGATATAATTTACAAAAAATAAATATTTATAAATGAAATAAGTGGAGTTTTTTTAATCAAGTTTAAAATTCTGTACTAAACGCTGTACGATACGCACACGCAACTCAGCGTGCCGATTGGCTAGCGTATGTCAGATGATCACTCCTCAACTTATTATTATCACTTTGCCCGACTAGGTGATAGCAGTATTCATAATGACCGGTCAATTTGATAAATTAATCAATATTTATCACACTGCCCGCCCTATTTGGCCATTTTTCATAATGCCCGGTCACTATGAATAATGCCCGATTAATCACTTTGTCCATAACATATATATTATAATGGTAAGTGTACAATTTGCGTGCTGCTAAAACTGAAAAACGAGTCCCGGTACGATCAAGGGAGTTATATGGTGTGATAGCCCTCTATCTCACATCGATGAAGAATGTTCCCGTTTTTACTTGAAGGGCGTGCTGTTAAAGATATACAGGCTAAAAGTTTCGCCCTCTAGAAATTTGTAGAACATTCGAGAGCATTCCAGAACGTTCCAGGATGTTCTGGAACGCTCGGGAACATCCCAGACCATTGTGAAATATTCCTGAATATTCTCGAATGATGTGGAATGTTTTGAAACATTGTGGACCATTCGAAGCCTTTTTCGTATTAGTGGAACTACCAATGTGGTCCATTCGAAGCCTTTTTCGTATTGGTGGGGGTATATAAAGCAAGATCCGTCGTGGGTTCGAACGTCAGTTTTAACTAATCTATATATATAATCGAGACGGGTTGATAATAATAATAATAAGCGCAGAGCCCAAAAGGTTATTACTTGAAAGTTAAAATTTGGTATACAGTTAGGGTACGTCACGAGCACACATACTAAGTAGGAATTTTTCGAAATTCTCTCCCCCACGAGGGAGAGAGACAGGATTAACGCTTCAACAATGGAAATGTTAAGAGAAAGCAACGTGCAAGATTTACAGGCGCATATGCAGTTTTTTTTTGCGTTTTTGCGGGAAATCGAACACATTTTTAGCCACATCAAAAAATTTTCTAATTACTCTGGAAACAGGCAGACCTAATTACGTGAAAACGGGTAAGATTGGCTGTAATATAATAATCTTAATGTTCGTTATTGTCACTTTTTGCCCGAGCAACGCCGGTATTATCTGCTTGTCACATAAAATTACACTTTCAATGAAAATTCCTTCTTGGAAATTATAGGTTTCAATTACCATAATGGATACCGCAATATAAGAATGACTCAATATGATGACTCAAGACTACGAATATAACACTGTACAATGAAAAATTAATATTTACAAATGATAACAAACGATTCCATTTTACGATTATATAGAAAATTATAGATTAATTTGTAACCATAGTAACATAAGATAACAGAACATTCTAATTTTATACGAACGAAGTAAAGTACTGTCCGAAACAATACTGAAAACCGGTAGACTTAAGATAATTTATTTTTATTCAGGTAAAAATGCCATCATTCGGGGAGAAACAACGTTGTATGGGGTACATGTTGGCTCCAATACTTAATTCGGCAAAGGTATTTGGTCTATTGTATTGGAATCCCCGTCCATGCGTCGAAGAAAACAAAACAGCAAAAGCCTATTTACGATCAATATTATTTAAGTTGTACACTTCATTCGTAGAAGTATTTCTCTGGATGATGTTTTGCGCTTATCTGATAGGAATGTACAATATCAACTTTTACTTTGTAAGAGTTGGAAAAATGTATAACGATTACGCACTTCAAGCATCCGCAGCATTTGCATTTTATTCACTTTACATTGCTGTGCAGTTCAGTATACTAAAACGAAGAAAAATCCACTTTCATTGCATCGCCTGCAGTTATCCAGAAGAATGGAAAATAACCGACACCATAGAGAAGTACTCATTGCGTTTGTTATGCCTGTCATTTACCTTATATATCGCAATTACAGTGATGTCCGGAATTACATTTTTCGCAGAAATAAAGAAACAAAACGGAACGGACACAGAGGCATTTCTTGTGTCTATTATCTACGCTTTATGGCTCATTTATGCTGTGGGGCATATCCTATATCTCGTTTCTATATTTTTAGCGATTATTTTCATAATGCAGAAAAGATACCTGACGATGTCCGAAAAAATAACGAAAATAACTGCAAAGAAACTTTTTCTACAGAACATATTACAGGAAATGTTGCAAAACCAAGTTGAACTTTGGGGATATTGGAGAATGATTAACGAAGAATGGGATATTTTTCTGCCTTTTTTTTACACGTGTTTTCTCTACGCGACTTCTTTTCTTTGGTACGCAACATTATTTGTGAAAATAAACGCGACAATCAAAATTATTTGGACAACAGCATCGTTGCTATCTCTGTTTGGATTAATTGCTTTTTGATGGGCTTTCTCTCATTTGACATCTGTGGTATGTGATCGTTACTTCTTGTTTAATTCTTAAAACTCGTAAATTATGTTTTTTGAGCTTAAATTAGTGGTTTATTAAAAACTAGAATATAAAAATATTATTTTACTTATATTTAAGGAAAGTTAGTTTTTATGTGTTATTTTTTTTTTAATTTAACACTTCCCTGCGCGGGGGAAGTGTTAAGAATGAAAGTTACAGTAGAGCGTCGTTTATCCGAATCGATTGAGGACTGGGGTGTTTTGGATAAATTATTTTTCGAATAACGAATCATGTACGAAAAAATATATTAATTTATACCATGTTGAAATTTCTCTCCGTTTCGTGTCGCTTCGCGTTGAATTTTCGTCGATGTTAAGCCAAACGAAGACTATTGTATCGTTAAAAATTATTTTTTTATTTTGTACAAACAAAATAAATTTTTTGAAAAATATGAAAACAATAAAAAATTATACTTCAGATGTTAATTTAGTATCAAAAACGTAAAATATTTGAGTAGCCAAAGACATAGCCGAAGATTACAGCGCCACAGCACTAGCGAAAATTTAAATTTGCCGACTGGAATGCTTTCGGATAACGGACGTTTCGGATAACCAGCTTTCGGATAACGGACGTTTCGGATAACCAGCTTTCGGATAAACGACGCTCTACTGTATTAAGAAAAAGCAACGTGCAAGATTTACAGGCGGTTTTTTGCGAGAATTCGAACATATTTTTAGATTCATATAAAAATTTTCTAATTACTCTGGAAACAGAAGACCCTAATTCTTGCATTCTGTGAAAACGGGTAAAACTGACTACTAAGTAATAATCTTAATTTTCGCTATCATTACTTTCTGCCCGAGTAACGCCGGTCTTATTTGCTAGTATATTAATAATTCATGTCAATGTATCATATTGTATACTTTCAACTTTTGTCATCACATTTACGAAGGCAAAAACGAATTTCGACGAATTTGAAAATAGTTTTAAATTTTAACTCGTGTAAATATCTAGCAAGCGTACGAGAAATTCAGATGATAGTAAACAGTTGTTAGACCAATAATATTTTTACATAAGAAGATGCTAATATTATTTTATACACTAATTTAATACTTAGTCAGCGGGACAAATTGTCTTCCGGTTTGTAGCGCTCTTTTGTATTCATTTATTTCATAAAATGAAGGATAAAGCATTGAAGTTTTATAAGTTTTTTTATTGGTAATAGGTTTAATATCTAGTTGTTATACTGAATATATTTGTTGTTATAAAGAATAATATACATTAATCTATATTATTCTTTTTTTCAGATGTACGATAATTTCATAAGTATTGAAAAGGTTTCTTCTGCGAATCTCCCATTGACATTCAAATTTAAGGTAAGGCATTAAACACCGCTATTTTCAGGTGATAAGTGCGGTTTATTCGACATTTTCTTCGTGCGTTGAAGTCAGTGGAATTTTAGAAAATTAATCTAAATGTGTGGTCAAACAAGGAAACAATACGCGTCGTGTTTAAGTGTTCTTTATAAATAATTAATCAAATGACAAAGAACCTAACTGTTTTATCATTTACATCGTTAAATCCTATAATGATATATAAGTTTATAAACTAAATGATTTCAAAAATTAATGCATGCATTGTAGCAATAAATAAATCGTCTTAAATCTGTAGAATAATTTTCTTTAATCTGTTCTCTGATTATCGTAATTCAGAAATTCAATTTCCATCGTTTTATAGAAAATCGTCTGCAGTCTTTCGGAATGTCTTAAACTGTAATAGAGTCGTATAATTTTTTAATATTTTATTTTGGTTTTAGAAGACATGAAAAAAAATTGGAAAATGTATTTCATGCTTGTAATTGATTTCCACCAAATTGATGTAATTAATTGATATAGTAATGATATTTTCTCTATAATTGTATAATAAATTTGCATTATATATTGAGTAATATCTACGTGTTTTATATATATATCGTAATATAATGTCTGTTATTACATTGCACTCATTGCTGTACTTTTATATTTCGAAGAATTGTCTTCTGTAAAGTATGAACTATACTAATTACTTGATGATAGATTGATAAATAAATATATACGAATAAATCTAATACACACGGTTTTCTGACTAAACGTTTTATGAATAAACTTTTATTTACAACAAAACTAGTAATTACGTTAATCATAGGAATCGAACGATGCTGTACATTTTTCCGTTAAGAAACTCTAAAGTCAACACTAGCGAATCATTATAACGTTTACTAATATATATCCGCTGATTAAAAAAATTAATTTAAAATAATTCTGCAGTAGTAAATTAACAAGGCAAAGTTAAATTTCTGTGTTTTTTTTCATTAATAAATTTAACATTTATTGTGTTTACACTAAACGCTACGCTAGTTCTTGACTACACGAGAATATAATATAGGAAAGCTACAGTACGAATGGAAATGTACTGAATAAAACATAGGTTTATTTATTTAAATCAAAGGGTAATTTCTGAAGAATTTTTGAGGTGATCTCGTAATAGAGTAATTCTATATAAGAAGGTGTATTCACCGAGTCGTTTTTCTGTATTTAAATTTGGAAGGATATACCCGGATTCGATAATAGTTTTCTTTTCTAAGAGTAGTTATACTTTGGTGTAAAAATTAAATGATCCAAACTAATCAAATGAAATTCCACCAAAGATACTTGGCAATACAAATTCAATAATATACTTCAAACATATGAAATCTCAAGTGTTTTATTAGATAAATTTGACATAAATTGGAATAACGTCTATACACTACTGATGGAATCGGCCATATCGCAATCAATAACCCAGGATGAAAACTCAATATTGCAATCGGCTTATCACCCGTGGTATTCTGAAATTTTGAAAATTCCTTTTGATTTCAGACTTATTATAACTGATATAAATATGAATATTAAACGATTATTATTACAACTTCGTCTAAATAAACATTCCTTCTCGGTTAATAATATACAGTGTATATAAATTATTCTAAACAAAAGTGTTATTTAATGTTAAAAAAGAATTTTTATTTTCAGAAATAATAAAATTGAAAAAATATATACATAAAATTTTACTTTAATTTACCAGTCATAAAAATATTGTTTTTTGCTATTGTTTTGTAACTACCGAATTGGCACGAAGGCAGACAGGCGAATAGCGAACGTATACGAATACACAGACTCTGTGGGCTGTTTTTATAATAGTGAGTAGAAGGAGAGGACAAAGAAAGAATCGAGAGCATTGTATGTGGCATCTCTGTATTTGACCTCGGAATTGCCTTCTGTTGTCTTCTGTTCTGTTTTCGCATGACTCATTTGTAAATTGGTATGTGTAAATTCATGTTTAATGTATTACCAATTAATTATTTTGAAGTTTATTATTATTTTTTATAAATTGTATCATGGAAAGTAGGAAAAGAAAAGTTAATGACGAGTGCCGCGTTTTTAATGAAGAATGGGGAGTAAAATACAACTTTGTGCAAACGCAGTCAGAGAATGGAAAAGCGGTATGTGTAATTTGCAATGATGTATTTTCCGTAATACTGTTGCTCGTCGATATTAGAAACAATATTTTCCACCAGATTACCAGTAAAGCACAACGTCTCAGTCGGTATTATGTCGCGTTGAATGAATCAACTGACGTTAGTGACATCTCTCTACTTTTAGTTTTTGTTCGTGGAGTTGATGACGAACTTTAATGTCACACAAAAATTAGCTTTTGTTAGCAGCATGCACACCACAACGACTGGAGAAGATATCTTCGAAGAAGTACAAAAATCGTTGACAAAGTATAGCTTGCACTGGAATCGACTCAAAGGTGTGATAATCGATGAAGGAAGAAACATGTCTTGTGTAAACATCGGTGTGGTTAGACAAATTAGAATAGCTTGTGAAGATGCAGGAGAATCGGTACCAATTTCTCTGCACTGTATTATACATCAACGTATCGATATGAGCTGCATTTTAAAACCACTTGTTTCTGTCGTAAATTTTATTCGATAACATGCACTTAATCATCGCCAATTTCGATCTTTTATCGAACAAATTGAATCCGAGTCCGTTGACTTGTAGAGAAAACGGTGGCATTATGGAACACTGCGGGTGTAATGGAACCTCCCCATTTTGAACTGATAATAAAGGCGAACTGTAGCGGATCGTGGCTGAACTGAACTATTCAGACATCCATAGCGAGGAGAAAATCCGTTTCACTTCAGTTAAACGGTTGTCCGTATTTAATCAGCAAATTTGTTTTTTTTCAAAATTCACAAGTTCTGAATGCTAAGTGAATATAATTATTTTTAAAATATAAATCGTGTAGTTGTAGGTTTACTAGTGCATGTATTCCGTTCCAAAGACTTAGGGGTAAATATTAATCTGTGTGATGTTCACGTTTTTTTAAAATTTGGTCTTGACAGACATAAGTTTATTCAAGATGGCGATACCATTGGTGCTTTTAATATGGAACCCAACTCCTCCGAACTCTCTCTTTGCAATCAGACATTCGTCCGGTGCAATTTGTAAAAAAGACATTAGGTAGAAAGCCAATTCTTCCCGAAAATATTGAAAAAGAGCTGCTGGAATATATACAGTCGACCCCCCTATAATTACGGTCCCTATAATTACGATTCCTATAAAACTATGAAAAAATATACGTATTTTGGAAATGTTGAGTCAGATTAGTGTAGAATCGATTAATTTTATGGAAGAAAACCTTTCAATCAGCCGTAGTCCGTAAACTTGACACGTGTCGGGTGTGATTGGAACGACTTGTAAGAAATCGGATTCCTAATAAATTGGAACGTATCTATATCTTATAGGGGGATCGACTGTATTGTTGATGGAGGTCATATTTTTCTATTAAAAAAGCATTTTTTCGATAAAATACATTGGAGTAAATAATTTTGTAATTATTTAACATTCTTTGTACTTTCCTATTTGTTTTTGGATACATTAAAGCATTTTTTGAAAATATACAGTAAGGTTCCATATTACCACCCGATTTTCTCTAAGCCTGCTTTCTGACTTTTTGTACAAAAGCCTTCAAAAACCATACTTACAGTGACACAAGCGAAAAATCCAATTACGAAAATTTACTTTAATAGTTACCAGTACTTTTCGCACAAAAAATGTGGTTGTAGTTATGATACCTTGTTTACAATTCACTAAAATGTAATTGGGGTTCCATAATACCATAAATACCATAATTCCATAAATGTGGGTGTAGTTATGATACCTTGTTTACAATTCACTAAAATGTAATTGGGGTTCCATAATACCACCTTTTCCTCTAATATTATACTGCAGTTCGATGGCTTAGCTGTGGAAAAGTGCTATTGCAGTTTGTTAAGCTTAGAAATGAAATTAATTTATTTCTTGCGAGGAAAAATCATCCAGAACCACTTTTATCGGATGCCGAGTGACTCTTGAAGTTGGCATTTTTTTGTAGACGTGACAAACGTAAATAAATTGAACTTAAAGGTCCGAGGTAAAAACAACTTAATTTGTGATTTATTCGCGAAAATCAAAGTATTTCGGGCAAAGCTAATATTGCTGGAAAGTCAGATGAATGAATATAATTATATTCATATCCCGTGCTGTGAAGAATTGCTTTCATATTTTAATTCCAACTGTGAAGAAATTCTTCAGCAAAAAACAGTTCCATCATTTTCATTAAAAATTGCATGAAACAATTTCTAATTATGTATAATTTAGCCATGTTTGTTTAGTATTGGTGTGTATGTAATTAACTTTAAAAAATAAAATTGGACGCTGCCATAGTCATAATAAAATTTTTTAATCCACATATTCACGCCGCAAATGTTTTTAAATCCCAATGTGGCCATTGTGGCAGAAAGTTTGGGCACCCGTGTATTATAGGAAACGTTGCAAAATCAAGTTGGATTTTGGAAATATTCGAGAAGGATTAACGAAGAATGAGATGTTTTAATGCCTTTGTTCACTCATATTTAGGTTAATCAGCTATTCTTGGTTCGTGTCTTCATTCAATATTCTTAAGTATATCACGCTCTTGCATACTGGGAAGTTTGAAACACCCAAAGTATTGAACACTTTCTGAGTTTATACGAATCAGCAAGACTTACTGAACGGTTTCCATAAGCTTTTAGGGCCCATCAAAGGAAAGATTTCATCACATCAATTCTCGTATTAAAAACGGAAGACTTACAATGTAAGAAATTGGAAATTGTTTCAACAGACGAATACGAACTTCTATCTAAAGATCGTTTCGTTTTCGTTGGCCCACCCTGGGGCCTTAGTCTCGAGTTTTTCGTGTTACAACTCCCAACGTGTTGAAGGTGTCACGTGGTACCATCTCACACACTGACGTCAAATTGGTAGTCTCGAGTTCTAACTCACGTGCTTTCCCATCTCACCATGCGAGTTGCTACTCACGTTGAGTCGAGCATGTGAGATCGCTACACGAAAGTAAAAATGGCTGACGGATACGCAATTCTTATCGCTATCGAAGAGTTAGAAAGAGCCGAAAGACGTTGTTTGAGAAGGCAACGAATTTTTCGACCACGAGTAGATGACATTTCTTTTCGTGTCAAGTCAATACTAATAAAAAAAACTTTAATTCATAATTGATAAATGTATACAGCAAATTTTTCTAAAAATAAAAAGAAGTATCTAATTCATCGAAAAAGAGTATTAAAATGATAGTAAATTATATGTATAGATTATTAAAAGCATAGACACTACATTAAGATTATTTATTAATCAGAAGTGTTAAGTTCTGATTAATAAATAATCTTAATAGACAAAACAATTTAAGAAATAGATCAAGGAAGAAAACTATATGAAGAAAGGATTAAGTTTAAATACATTTTCCATTACATAACGGATTTTTTAGGTTCAACACACGCAATTAATTTTTCAAGTAATTCTCTCCACAAAGCGAATTGTCTTTTTCTTGTAAATTCGTTGTCGAATTTTCCGCTGTTCATTTTCTTATTATTTTCTATATATGTTACTAATATTTCTTTTTGTTCTTCGCTTATTTTTTAAAATAAAACATTCGAGGTTTTCATTTTGTTTCTGCGTACTATATTGCCACAAGACAACTTTTAACTGTAGCACGTGTAAACTAATTCGCGTTGATTTGTTTACAACTTGTTACAGTTAAGTTGATTGCTCGAATCATTGTAGTCGCAAACCCAGATGCATTGTAGATAATCTCATCATGCTTATCGACAAACGTAAACAAGTGAATATGACCTACTTCCGCTCGCCTTTTGAGTTCACTCGAAAGGTCTAACTCGAGACTACCGATTATGTGAGTCATAGTAACACGAGTGAGTTCGATGACGTCAGTTCGAGTACAACACGAAAAACACGAGACTAAGGGCCCTGTATGTAAATATTACTTGATTTCAGATAACTTATATAATTTAGAAAAGTACCTTAAAGTAATTATTTGCAGGAAATAACTAAATCAGATTATAGCATATTAGTCACAGATCAATTAATTAATGGATTATTGAAAGGCCAAATCAAGCAATCATTTAGAATAAAGAGTCTTGATATAATTAACATCATAAATAAAAAAGACAAAAATTACTAGGAAAACAATTGGAAGCTGCAGGAGTCATTTATGAAATATGGTGCACGTGAGCTAACCAGAAGTTATATAGGAGAAACAAGAAAAATATTGGAAAAAAAAATAAAAAAACATAAAGCAGAAATCCGTTCAAAAAGACAAGAATCACTTTGGTACCGACACTGTTATCTGTTTAATTGTAAAATTAATAAAAATAATGTTTATACAAGGCAAAAAATTTGTTAAAGATAAGAATTAGTAAACATTTTTGTATTAAAAGAAATTATGCAAATGTTATTAACCTAAATAAGGGTATGAATGTAGATGCATACTGGGAAGAAATAATCCAGTATAAAGGAACAACAGTTGCTGAATAAACGTATCCACTGATGAGACCAGTAAAAACTAGCGAAATGCATTTGGAATATTAAAAATGTTAAAATAATGGTCAAGTATAAGTCGTCATTTGGTTTGTTTGCCTTGAAAAATTACTCGAAATCGGATACGAAGTATTCGATAAATATTACTCGTTAACAGTCTAGAGATAGTTTATATTTAGATTTAACATTTTAATATTTTTATTTAATTTCACAAAAAATACTGATCCGTACAGTATTGGAGCGAAAAAAAATGGTGTGTGTAAACGTAGTTTCAGAAGAAGTAGTCTTCACGATGGCAATCAAAATGATTGAAATATCTTCGTAAAGTGCACAGAGCAATAAATTTCATCTAGAAAAGACATTAATCTATTATTTTCTACTCCTTAAACATCGTACATAATGTAAAATAAAATCAATACACTAATTTATCTCTGTTCTAAAATAAATTTGTCATCAAAGTAAATTCCTAAAAGCTAATCATTCATAAACTTAAACATTCAATTTAAATTCCTTCTTGAAAATTATAGTTTTCAATTACCATAATGGATACCGTAATATACTCAAGTATACGAACATAATACAGTACAAACAAAAATTAATAATTATGTACAGTACTTCGTATTTAGAAATTATTGATAAGCGTTTCCATTTAACGATTATAAGAAAATTAGAGAACGATCAATTTGTGACCATAGCAACATTGTAAAATATTTTAATTTTATACGAACCAAGTAAAATATTGTCCGAAAACAAGACTGAAAATCGGTAGACTCAAGACAATTTCCTTTTATTCAAGTAAAAATGCCATCATTCCGAGAGAAACAACGTTGTATGGGGTACATGTTGGCTCCAATACTTAATTCGGCAAAAGTATTTGGTCTATTATATTGGAAACCGTGTCCATGCGTCGAAGAAAACAGAACAGAAAAAGCCTATTTACCGTCAATATTATTTAAGTTGTACACTTCATTTGTAGAAGTGTTTCTCTGGATGATGTTTTGCGCTTTTCTCATAAGAATGTACAATATCAACTTTTACTTTGTAAGAGTTGTCAAAATGTATGGAGATTATGCATTTGAAGCATCTATAGTACTTGCATTTTTCTCACTTTACATCGCTGTGCAGTTCAGTATACTGAAACGACGAAAAATCCACTTTCACTGCATCGCCTGCAGTTACCCAGAAGAATGGAAAATAACCGACATCATAGAGAAGTACTCATTGGGTTTGTTATGTCTGTCATTTATCTTATTTATCGCGATTACTGTCATGTCCGGAATTACATTCTTCGCAGAAATAAAAAAACAAAAGGGAACGAACACGGAGGCATTTCTTGTGTCTATTATCAACGGTTTATGGCTTATTTATGCTTATGGTCATATCCTATATCTCGTTTCTATATGTTCAGCGATTGTATTCATAATGCAGAAAAGATACCTGATGCTGTCCGAAGAAATAACGGAAATAACTGCTAAGGAACATTTTCTACAAAACATATTACAGGAAATGTTGCAAAATCAAGTTGAACTTTGGGAATATTGGAGAATGATTAACGAAGAATTGGATGTTTTAATGCCGTTTGTTTACACGTGTTTTGTCTACGCGACTTCTTTCGTTTGGTACGCAACATTATTTGTGAAATTATACGCGACAAGTAGAATTGTTTTTACAACAGTATCGTTGTTACTTCTGTTTGGATTAATTACTTTCTGCTGGGCTCTCTCTCATTTGACATCTGCAGTATGTAATCGTTACTTCGTCTCTGATTATAAAAACTCGTAAATTAATTTTTTTAAGGTTAATTTAATGGTTTATTAATAACCACTAATTTAACGAAATTATTTTACTTATATTTAAGGAAAATTAGTTTGTTATGTGTTATTATTATAAGTAAGTTATAATCTGATTGACCACATAACTATATGCTGTCTTAATTCCAATTTATGCTTGTTTATTACTAAAAAGGAAAAGTATACACTATAAATTCTGTGACTAGAATTTTTTAAAACAAACAGGTAAATCAGAAGTTGTTTCACACTAAAACAAGCAGGTTGCACTTATTTGTTTTCAACCAGTATTTAAACAATCCTGTTATCACTTAAAAAGTTTTTTATTGATATTTTACACAAGAATACACTAATTTAAAATTGAAGAATTTTACAGTTGTTTTAAAAATAATGTATTTTTCTGCAAAATATTAAAAAGAAATAGAGTATAATCCTGTAATATAATCACAACCAGTTTTAATTATTGTAAAATCGCGAAAAGCTTAATGTTGAAAATAGAGACGACTTTCATAAAAGTTTTAATGACGAATAACATCTTAATTAAGTCATAACTCTCTCTCGATACGACAGATTACCCTTTAATATTTCTCTACCTCCTCGATCTGTATTTACCAAATTTTAATAACATAAGTACCCCTTACACAAAAGCTATCGTGCCAAATTTTGTTTGTTCATTATTACGCTATCCTGAGTTATTAAGCTGAAGAATAAAACGACACATACACAAATAAACAAACAGATAACAACGGAAATATTTCTATTTTTTATCTGCATGTTCAGGACTTCTCAAAACGTAGATATTTGAAAAAAACTCGCAGAGTACCACGATTCTAATATTTTCTTTTGTATTTATAATAGAAAATAGAGAAAATATAGCTGAAAAAGTATTCTATTTGATGAAAATACCAATTACCTAAAAACTATGTAATAACGAACACAGCTTTAAGAACTATATTTATGTATATTTATTAATTAGAATTGAGGTCGATTAGAGGCCCCGTGTAGTGTTGACTTCAAACATTTTTTTTCCGGAATCTTTTTCGGAAAAATGTTTACTTATGAAAAATTAGTATGAGGTCCCCGTTTTGCATATGAATTAACCAATTTTAGGAATTATATACTATATAGGAATTACTGTTCCTATATAGTATATAATTCCTATATAATATAATATCCTATATAGGAATTTTTGTTCGATATTTTAAAAGAGCTTTTTAAAATATCGAACAGAAAAGTTATAATAATATTAGTCTACAGTATACGAAATTTAATTTTTTATTTCACAAGTACTCTGTTAATTGAAAAAAATTACATTAGTGTATTTTATTGTTTTCAGATGTACGATAATTTCGTAAGTATAGAAAAGGTTTCTTCTGCAAATCTCCCACTGACATTCAAATTCAAGGTATGTAAGTAAATAACTTCATCANGTATACACGAAATTTAATTTTATATTTGACAAGTACTTTGTTGATTGAAAAAAATTACATTAGTGTGTTTTATTGTTTTCAGATGTACGATAATTTCGTAAGTATAGAAAAGGTTTCTTCTGCAAATCTCCCACTGACATTCAAACTCAAGGTATGTAAGTAAATAACTTCTTCACAAATCATAAGTGAGTAATGTTGCACAATTGGTTCAGTATTTACGTTGTTTGTTTTGTTTTCTGAGAAATTTGGAAAGCGTAATTGATGCTTCTACAAATAGGTTTATTAGTCATGGACAAAAAAGTTAAACTGCTTTCAGGCCGCACGATAATCACAACTTATAATTTGAAACCTTAATTTTAAGTTAATAATGACATTTATTTTTATTTTTTATTTCGAATATTATTACTTATTATTTTAACTATCAAATGCATGTACTGTACACAATAAAAAGTCATTTTCTCTCTCATAAAATTTTTTATTTTATTAATTAAAATTGTATATTTGACACGTTATTGTATTTTATTTATTCCAATGATAAAGTGAGAATGAAAGGTAGACCTCACACTACACACGTAGACGAAAGAAACTAATCACTAAAGTAGTTTTATTGTGTTTAATTAATATTTTCCAATTTTATTTAATTTGCAAATTATTCACTAATTTTATAAATTTCCTGTTTTAAAGATAAACGATTTTATGAAGAGATTTGGAAAGATTCCTCTCGGAATATCTATTGGCGGATTCTTCTACATTAAACGGGACTTCTTGATAAGGGTATGTTCTGGATTATTTTAAGTATGTATAAATACAGCATCATTGGTTTAATACGTAAAATACCGCTATTTGCAGGTGATAAATGCCATCTATTCGATCTTCTCTTCGTGCATTCAAGTCAGTGGAATTTTGAAAACGGAATCGAAGTGTACGGTCAAACAGGAAAACGATACACATCTTGTTTAAGTGTACTTTGTATGCCAATATGATTAATCAAATGATACAAAACCTAACTTTGAAACATTTACAACGTTATTACTTTAACAAATTTTGTTGTTATGAACTATTATATGTTCGCAGAATGGTCTTTGCATAGTGTAAAACAAGCGGCTGTTTATGAAATACTAGTACTTTGTATATCGTGCAACGTGACAGGTGTTATGATATTTATAGCTGCGTGCCTAGCAGCTATTACGAGTAAATCTGCCAAAAAATGTACTGTTCCTCTGTGAACGACTGCTTTGACATGTTGCTGTAAGAAGTCGACAGGATTTAGATCGGATAATCTAGAAAGCCATGTGACTAAAAAACCATTAGAGATGCCTATGGGATATTTTCTTTGGTGCTTTTAGAGCTAAAATTGCTATTAACAGAAAGTGTCGTCATAAAACTTTCGATGAGAATATCGGTGGAATGCCGCATCCAATCGAAAAACGGATAACATTAAAACTTCAAATTGGTTTTCGACAAGAATTCACGAAATATAGTTATTATATAGTATGTATATATATATACTTCATTTGTAGA